>NW_008238448.1:2275917-2307152 GCF_000691975.1 Corvus brachyrhynchos | reverse complement strand
GACGCGGCACACGCATGGTCTCCCTCTGCCTTAAAAGCAGGTAGCATCCCTCTGCAGAGTGGAAAACCTGGAGAGCTACGTTCTTGGGGAGAATTAGGGAAGGTGTCCGATTCCTTGGACAGGCCAAAGCAGGGTGATCTCTTCTCTGTGGTGGCCGGTCGCAAGACCCGAGCGAATGGCCTGAAGTTGTTGAGGTTGGATATTAGAAAGAGGTTTTTCCCCCAGAGGGGGTTGGGCACTGGAGCAGGCTCCCCAGGGCAGTGGTCACAGCGCTGAGCCTGGCAGAGCTCCAGAAGTTCAGGACAACACTCTCAGGCACAGGGAGTGATTCTTGAGGATGGTGCTGTGCAAGGCCAGAGTTGGACTCGGTGATTCTTGTGGATCCCTTCCAACTCAGCTTATTCTGTGATTCTGTAGTCCAGACCCAAGGAGAGACATGTAAGAGCTGCAAGGAAGCCTTGCAGTCCTGATGTGCCAAAACTCAACCAAAATCACTGGCCTGTATAATCCTTTCCTATTTAAAGAACTAAAGCCTAATAAAATAAAATAAAGTTTCATGGATTATTGGGAATTTGATTAGATATTAGGAAAAGGCTCTTCATCCAGAGGGTTGTTAGGCACTGGAACAGGCTTCCCAGGGAAGTGCTCACAGCACCAAACGTGACACGGTTCCCGAAGTGTTTGGACAATGCTCTCAGGCACAGGGTGTGATTCTCGGGGTGTCCTGTGCAGGGCCAGGAGCTGGACTTGATGATCCTTGGGGGTCCCTTCCAGCTCAGCTTATTCTATGATTCTATGAATGAAGAATGAGGAAATTAGGGATTATATCCTTGTAAGATTGAGATGTTGCTTTCTTTGAGTGATGTAAAATTGTAAATTTAGCGTTCAAGTAAGTGTTTACAGGACAAAAAAGTATTACGTGTAGCAACCATGAATTACTTTTAGCCCGTTCACTTGAAAGTTATGTGTACCCACTGCACGGGGAGTGCATGTGCCTCACTTTGCATGGCTCTGCTGCCTCAAGTGTGGGAACACAGACACAGAATTTCAATAGATTATGTGGAGTTAATGGGCGAATTTTGGACTTTCACATTTCCTTTATTTCATGGTTGAAAATTTATGTGTATACAGTGCACAAAAAATTATAGCATTGTTTCAGCAAAATGTTTGCTCTTGCAATCTTTTTATTAATCAAATGTAATCTGTGATGACTTGTACATCTAATTAGGAAAGAGCAACTTCACTCACTGTGGAGGGGGTTAGCTTACTATTTGTTTTAGAAAAATACATTACTATTTTCTTTGGGGTGTAGCAGAAATCTATTTCTATTGAGATGAAATACCTTTTACATTTGAATTATAGTAACCTGTGGGCACTCATTTTTCTTGAAGGTTTTCATCCATTATTCTAACCCTTGGTCCATTCCCCTATATTTTGGAAGACATCTTCCATGCAAAGTTAGATACAAAATTGTACAGCTTCTTTGCAAATAAGCCTTGGGCCTCTAAAAAACCTAAACCAACAAATAAAGAAAAACCCCGAAACAAAACCAAAAAAAACCCCAAACAACAACCCAGTGTCTTTTTGGCTGTTACTGGAATATATTTGGTTAATGTTACTGGAAGTAACACAGATTAAAAAATTAGGGTATAGTTGCATCGTTGCCGCATGAAACCAACAAAGAAGGGATTTTCTTCTCCTTTATTCTCCCTGTAGGCTAATGGTATGAAGTGTGCAAAGTCCCATCTCAGTCTAGGTGCCTCTGCAACAAGTTACTCTCATCATCAGGCTTAAAAAAAAAAAAATTAAAAAACAGTAGCTGCAGCCACATGGGAGCGTTATCATGCAGCAATGTCACACAGGTGCTCTCCTGACACCCACTGTCCTTCAGAACAAGTGTCCACCGGGCTGGGCTTTCAAAATCAGCTTGAAATGCCTATTCATTGATTTATAGGTCTGGCTGAAGGGCCAAATATTGAATATTTGTCTTACAGTCTCTTTCTGAGAACAAAATAGGCACAATTTCAAAATGCATAAATACTTTTCAACTTACAAATCAACTGTAATTAGCCATAAAATCTTATGTAAAGAACATCCTTAGATATGCTTTGAGTTTTCTAATATGAACAAATACAGTATTTTTTTAAAGCTGCTTAATCCATTTAATGAAAAATAGTTAGAAAAAAGGGAAACCTGGCTATTCTGATACATTTTTTGTCCTTGATTGTGATGGATTAAAACTGGGAATTGTTGGCTATCTGTGAATATCACCCTCTGAGAAGCCATTTATTTGCACTGGTCTTAGTAAACAAGATGATACATTTCTTTGAACATGTACTTTAAATTAGTTACAGCTCCTACTTGGAAGAGGAATATTTGTAACTGACCTTTTTTGTTTTCTTATTTCTTTTATTGATTTGTGAGGCTTTGATTGAAGACTTCCACCTCTTGCTTTTTGCTTTAGGAATGTTAATTCACGTTTGTATGTGATTAATTCAGCGGTCACTCCGCAGGAGGGTGTTAAGTGAAATACTTAGTGTCTTTCCCAGAGACCAGGTTCTCTGCAGGGAGAAGCACCATGGGAACAAGAATTAGAACGAATTTTGATCCTGGTGGAGATTTGTAAAAGATATCTTCTCCAGGCAGTCTGGCCACTGGGAAGAGTCTCTTCATGCAAGGGTGAAGGCAGTTCCAAGGGTCAGTCTCTGATCCGTGGTTGCTGATGACCCTCTTTGTCATCCTGAGCTGAAGCTGCTGATCAAAGTTTTTGTTTTTATGCTCTTTGGTTGCTACTGCACAGAGCTTTGAAGTATCACAACTTGAAACACCACAGAGCTTTTCTGGGCCAGCCCGGATTACTTATGGGAAAGGGATCAAATAAAACCAATTTAGATACTGCAGTTAGCAATGCTGACATCATCACCAGTCCTTTCCTCTGTCAGCTTTGAATCTCTTTTGCTTTACTATTTGGAAATGGTATTAAATACTGATGAGGCAGTATATATTTCAAGCTTCCAAAGTCCTGTGAGTCATTGTTAGACAATCAAACCTTTTTTGGGGTACAGGTACCTGACATTAACTGCTCATGATATGATGCCTGGTCACATCCAGGAGGCTATTTCAATACTGCTATATTCCTGCTCTGGTTGGACAAAATGCAGTATATATTTTATTTCCTGCCCATAATTGGATCATTAAGTGAGTTTTTAGAGCTGTAGGAGACTTTGTGCATCTGAACAGAATCTTAATTGTTGGTGTGTTCTTCTTCAAAGCAAAGGGTGTCATGGCTTTAAGGTTCTGAATTCAAATCTTGTGGAAGCTGAGGTAATAGAGGTTCAGTGATTTGGATCCTCTTTCAGGTCCTCACCTGTAGTTTGTTCTTAATCAAAGTTGCATTTCTTGCACAGGAGAGAAATAGCTGATGATTACAGCAAGTTTACAGAAAAACGTAGTGGAAGGAGGCAAAATATCCCTCATGACTGACCCTTTATCCACAGTAAGGGTGCAGATGTCTGTTAGTGCACTTTGGTAAATCCATTCCACTTCCTAATCCTGTGCCACCTGCACAAGTTTGCAATAGGGTTAGTGTGCAGCAACTCTTGAGAATATCTGCTGGAAACACTTATTATCCTGCCTCTCACAGGTGCTTCTGTCTTCACTTGAAATATACTTTGAGTGCACAAACCCATCTTTTTTAAGATATGAGATGAAAATGGATGAAAACACATTAGCATGGAACAGATTCTCTAGCCCTTTTGTCAATTTTTTAATGAAGTATCAGATATCAAATTAAGAAATTACGGATTTTAAATGCAAAATTATGTCTTTGGATTATTGCTGCCGGATGTTCTGATTTCTTGAAAATTAACAGTAGGATAAATGATCATTGTATTTCTTAGATCATACCACATCTGATTTGCTGCTCTGTGCACATCCCTGGAAGGCTGTAGGAGAATAAGTTCAGTCCAGGTTCATTCACATTTTACCTTCTATTCAGTTAAAGAATTCAAGATTTTGCTTAGCTTTTTCCTGCTCAGCCATACTTTAGATTGTGAAGAACATTTTTCTTTACGTCTATAAAACTGACTTTTGTTGGTGATTTCTCTAAGGACTGTTACACTACCTTCTATGGCAATCTCTTAGTAGAAAGAGAACATCAATAAAAATATGCTATTGAAACCTTTTTGTTAAGATAATAAGACAATTTTATTAAAAAAATACCTGTCCCAAGGAAGATTTTAATCAAGATAACAAACAGCATGAAAAAAAAGAGGCTTTTTTGAACTAAGTGCAAATTTTATCTGTAACTAGTTTTGAATACTTTGGGAATATGTTGCTTCAGAAATCACCTCATTCCTTCAGTTGGAGTGACTGTGTTTTTTAGGTATGCCTGAAAAGACCAAAAGCCATTTTGGATGTGGAGAGCAGGAGTGCAGAGATCATCACGCCCATCAGCACCAGGTTCTTCTTGTTTTATGTTACAGCTATGTAATGTTTAAATAAAAATAAATTAGGTGTTAAGTAGAAAGTCTTCCTGCCCTAGTGTGAATAACAACATACTCCTGGCATGACAATACAGCAGTTGTTAGCTCTGTGCTGGAGATGATCTCATAGTTGGTTTAATCAAAAATCTAATCTATGCTGTTCAGAGGGCCATAGCTTTGGAAATTCAATCTTTTATCATTTTGCCAAGAATTTTCTTTGGTGTCCTTTGGGTCACATTGCAAGGCTCATTTTGTTGTGCTAGGGTTTTCTGAGTGAGAAATCACACAGAGTTTTTGTTGTGGGGCCTCAGAAGGCTTTTCTCACGGAGACTGGGATGCGTTAGGGAAATGAGTGAACTAGTGTCATATCATACATGCCTGCTTTGTCCACTGGCTGTCTGTGCGTTTTGATAGATGAGATGAAAATTGTATTTATTTGATTTGAATACCATTGCTTTTCTTTAAAGAGTTAACAAGTCCTCAGTAGATCTTATTCTTTATTATTTTTTTTTTAATGTTGGAAAACCACTTAGGAATCCACAAAGTCAAAAGCTTGCTCGTAAAAATCTCTAGCTCCTTAACTTGAGTACTTGTAGGTTGTAAATGCTGTTGTTTTTAGAACAACTGCTGTTAATGAGCAGGCTTTTCCAATCAGCTTTGAATGGAATATTGAAACATGAAAGATAAACTGTAGTTACATCAGTTTTATTAATTCTTATTTTTTTTTTATGCTGCACTTTTGGAGAAATTTCTGTTTCCTTTGTTTTCTAAGAAGCAGATTATATTCTAAAAAAGGCTGTTACTGCAGTATAGAAGAAACCCCTTTTAGATGAGAATGGAAAGATGCCTGAGGTGTTTGATGTGGGAACCTCTGTCATACTGTGTTATCTGGCAATAAGAATGGAAAGTTTGTGAGATCCAGCAGCTACTACCAAAGAAATTAGAGAGGCAGGAAAGAAAGAATCCTGACCACTGCCAGATGCAGTCTTGGAACCTAACGTGTATTGCAGGAATTAAAAACATCCACAGGTGTCGTAGAAAATCCCCTCATTTGAATCCAAATCCTATTTGCATTGTGTTCAGCAGCAAAACTGCAACATAACAGGTTTTGAAGGGACCTTATCAGAGCCTTGTTACATAGCGTGTGAAGATGAATCCTCTTCCTTAAACCAGTTTTCATGCATTTCTGTGTGACCTCAAACCTTCTCATGTAACTATGAAACAGCAAAGAGATATTTATTGTGCAAATGCTAACATAAGGCAACTGTAAAAGTAATCTGTATGAAATGTTTTATTTTGCTAGGTGATGCAGTTCAGTTTGGTGTTACAAGGGTCACAGAGCAATTCAGCGGATTCATGGCTTCCCTGAGAACTGTGATGACAAACCCTTGCACTGCTTCGCTCTCATTCCAGCGGCTGGGCCTGTGTCCAATACTTGATAACCAAGTTATCCCACAAAGTGATACAAAACTGCTTCTTATTTAATGCAAGAGGACATTCTTCTGTAAATTAGTAGAAGTTAAAGGTCCACAGGTTCTTGATCCAACCAGACACTTACTGGTTTCTTATCTCTGAGCATGCAGCCTGGGCAAGCCACACACTCCCTTGCAGCCCCATTGACATCCCTGGGATTCAGCACTGGTGCGTATCTCCAAAGTTTATTGGTGCTTTCAGGAGGTGTAAATTAAAACCAGCCATTCAAACAAGCTGTGCTCAATTCCAGTTTCATGAGCCACATCTCGTCTTTATTCCCTGTGAGTGTTTCTTCCTGTGTGTTGCCTGTATCTCCTGATAGCGATGAACTGTAATTCACTTTGAGAGAGTTGGGAGTATAATTTCATCTCTTGGGCATACTATTTCCCTTGAATGCCATGCTAGGAATGTATTAATATCTCTTTTATATACCAGAGGAATGTGGAATATGCATACTGGCAGTGTGTTTGGAGCCCAGGGGAGGGCAAGTGAGGAGAGAAGCTGGGCTGATGGAAATGCTGTTCCCTGCGGGAGGTAGGAGTGGTGGAATTTGCTGTGCCACGCTTTCATACTGAGCCTCTTCTCTGTTTTGCTAGTAGCATCCCTACGCAATGTTACATCAGCTGTTCCCAGCCCTTCACCAACACCACCCTCTTTGGTGTGACCTTGGGTCAACCCTGGGCAAAATGCAAGGAAATGGATGATGCAGTTTCTTCCTGAGCTTACACGACATAACAACAAGCGTGAAAACAAGGAGGCAAGAAAGACAACACAGATATGTTTCATGCCTTTTTATTTCTTTAATTTTAGCTGTCATTTTGCATTCACATTTGTGTTTCTCTGGTATTGCTTGAAGCCCCATGGATTGTTACAAGTTCTCACTAATTAAGAAGATGATATATTTTTCTGGCAATTTTTTTAGGCTCCTTGCTTTGTGTGTCTAACTGAGAGTAGACTTTATCTAGCTGTATGTTCTCATGTGCTTTATATTTATGCTCAATAAAAAAAAGCGTATTAATATGCCTTTTGCACTCTTTATTCACAGCCCTGGGTAGATGTTGATTTTTTTTTTAAACAGGAGTATTTCTCAACATTATCAGTGCTATTATGAAAACTAATTGTTGTCTTCATTGTCCTTCTAGCCCTTTTCCACTCAGAGCATTTATTTAATTCACTGAATAAAGTTATAAATCAAGCCATTAGTAAAAATACTGGAAATACCTAACTGAGGACAGGTTCCTTGGCTACATCTATACACACACACACATATATATACACATATATATGTGTGTGCATATATCCAGTTAGTGAGCCATTAATAAGAACTCCTTGAATACAGTGTTTCCTCTAGTCCTCTGGTGGCTTATGAAAATGTCAAGGAAGACAGTATTAAAAGACTTGCTCTGCTCAAACTGTATGACATCTACTGCATCTCCACTAGGCATGGATGCTGTTACAGGAGAGAAGATGGGTTTATGTGACGTGTACTTATGTCTAACTTAATCTATATCTGTAAAATACTAACATTTACATTTAGTAGAATTACACCCTTCCTTTCTCGAGCTTAAACCTTCTGCTTCAAACTTCCTGTCTCACGGTAGTTATTTTAGCTCTCAGTGCTTGCTTTTCATTCCTGTTGAAGTATTGTGATGAGGTAATGCTCTATCTTTCCTGTTTCTGTGTTGTAGTGTTTGTTTGTTTGGTAGGAATTGAATTTGTCACATAGAATTTAAATCTGTACTTGTGATACTTGATCTTGTTGGAAATTATGCCTGTTATTTTTTGAATGTTTTTATCAGTAATAATCAGTAATAATTCAGAGCCTGAAGTCCTTGCTAACATAGGCAAAATCCCACTGGGGTTTTTGGGAATTTTCCCTTCAAAAATGAACAAGCAATTACTGTCAGGATTTCTGTCTTCAGACAGTAGCTGAATGGGCATTTGGACAGAGTGCTATTCAGGTTGCCAATCCCAAGTTTCTCTCCCCACCCAAGTTAGTGAACTGTCTGCAATTACTGCTCCATAAAGGGCTGTGGGATGCTGAACACTTAAAAATCCCATTAATTTGAGAGGGAATTGTTGATCTTGCCCTTTCTCTGGATGAGGCTGTATATGTTTCTAGCTAGATTGCTCCAGAGACCTGGCAGTGAGTCTGGAGGGCATTTTCCTAGGTTGTTACTCAAACTTCTGCTTGAAAATATGCAGAATATTCCCAAAGGACAAAATGTTGTTGGTAACATGACACACCCTCCCACCCACCCCAGAGAATAATGTCTATTAAACCCTTTTTAATTAGTTATGGTATTATAGATCCTGAACAGTGCATATTCACAAAACTGTTGTGAAGCCACTGTCCTGTCCCATTTCTCCCAAAGAGGCCTTTGATGCTCTTGGTCCTGTTCCGTGGCTCACCAGTGCTATTCAAGTCATTATTTAGGCTTTGCAAAACCTGCCCTCAGGCTCTCAGCTTCTTTGAACATGCCTCAGCTTTTCCAGTCTCTGAGTCCTTTCTTCATACTCTGTACCATGGAAGACTGTTGTGAAACACATTTTCTGCATTCTTACCCCTTCGAGGGCTTCCATATTGAAATGTTCTCCAAACAAACAGCTACATTTGAGATCTGAAAGCTCTGATTTTATAGACTTGAGGGGAAAACCAAGTAGGACCTTAAAGGGGATCATCTGCAGAGTTTTTTGAACAGCAGGCTTTTGGAATGGTTTAGTAAAAAATAAGATTTTCAGTTAAATATTTGTTTTAAATGAAGACTATGCCTCTTGCAACAATTGCAATAACTCAGTGAAAAATAGTCTGTTTCCATTGTCATCTTACTGTGGGCTTTTAGAAAAATACATTGAAGATATTTTTTCTGGAAAACTGACATTCTGAACAGCTTCTAGTTACTTGATTAACCCTAGTATTGAGGTATTGGCAAGAGTCAGAAGAGGAGAGTGGCATTTTAGAGAAGAAAAAAGTTGGGTTGCTGAAACTTTTTTATAGTTTTAGTGGGAAAGGAGGTGAGGCAATGGATGGTTAGGAAGAAGAGCTTGCAATTTGACTTGTTTCAGCCACAGAAGGCTGAAATGAGAGGGAGCTGTCTTCAGCTGGAATGCTTGTTAGAAAGGCAAGGATTTAGCTTAACTGGAACAAAGAATTAAGGACTCAGTTAGCTCTTCAGTAGTAAAATTAAAGTATGTTTCATGTTTATACTTAGTGTTTATTTTCTTCTTGACATTTCCCTCCCTTCACAAAACAAAATGAAATACAGTGGATGAAAGCAGAATTTACCTTAAAATCTGATTTGATGGATCTTCTGAATGAAAAGCATTTGGGTTGCTGGTCCCTTTCTCTCTACATTTGTAGCAGCACAGGATGCATGAGTATAAATGTCAGGCAGCTGGGAGATGTTTGTTTTTAGAGAACTGGAAGCTCTTTGAAACCTGCAGGAGTAGATATGTTTCTGAAGTTTTATTTCATTGTTTAGCTTTCTGTCATCCAGAAGTGCAGTGTTTACTTAAACGTTATACAAGCTCAGTGTTGTAAATTAACAAGTACTGTTGTAAATTAGGAGTCTTGGCTTTAAACTGCTGGACTTAATGTTATAATTGAAAACATCTCTACAAACACTCAGCTGTTGAGTCCTAACTTTATAGAAATACCTTGGTTTCAGAATGTGACATTCCCAGGCAGGTCTGAAAGTATGCTGAACTAAACCTGAGGCGTACATTTGAATTTTTTTGACCAAATGAAATCTGCCACGCAGATCTGAGAAATCAATGCAATCTAGGCTTTGATGCCCTCTTCTTGTGGCTGAGCTCCTGTATAGCTCTGGTGTGTCTTGTTGTTAAATGTGTGCACAGTCCCAAGAATTAGATTTTAATCTACATGGTTTAATTAAGAGTTTCTGAAGGAAAGTTTGTCACATTGGCCTTCATGTTTCAGGTCATGTTTCTCCATCATGCTGCATGTAAACACAGTCACATTAAGACATGGAAGCTCAGAGCAAGGCAGAGGAAAATGTTCAAGGTAAGGTAGCTCTAACTCTAAATAAGAGTTAAGCAGTCCCAGAGAGATGTGTTTTGCAGTTGAAATGTGATGGAATAAAAGGAACACAAATAAGTCAGGACATTAGCACTGTTTCAAAGAGTACAACTGTGGGAAGAATCAAATAGGTAAGAAAAGACAAAGCAAAGCTGGGAATGTCTTCATAGGTAGGAGAGACTTCAATGTGTACTCTTCATGCTGTGATCTCTGTTCTGACTTCCCTTTAAAAAAGAATGTATACATTTTATCCATATGTGATGGAACTATTTATTTAAGAGGGTAGCAGAGCATGAACAATGGGAGTGGAAATGATTGAGCAGTAACAGGATAAACATTTACCAGACGGAGATCTTACTTCCAAATAGGCCATGTGTGTTCTGAAAAAAAAAAAGATTTCACACAATCACAGAGCTGCTAGGAAGGGATCTCTGGATATCATCTAGTCTAACCCCCTTCCAAGGCAGGGTCACCTAGAGCAGGTGTGTGGTGGCTTTAACAGTTTGGAGGGTGAAGGTGACACAGGAACATGTCCAGGTGGGTTTTGAATGTCTCCAGAGAGGGACTCCACGACCTCCCTTGGGTAGCCTGTTCCAGTGCTTTGCCATACTCAATGTAAAGAAGTTTGTCCTCACATTGCGGTGAGCATTTTAGTTTATGGCCACTGCTCTTCATCCTGTCACTGTGAACCACCAAAAAGAGTCTGGCACCATCCTCTTGGCACCTGCCCTTGAGATATTTATAAGCACTGATAAGATCCCCTCTCAGTCTTCTCTTCTACAGACTAAACAGGCCCAGCTCCCACAGTCTCTCCTCATAAGAGAGATGCTCCAGACCCCAGATCTCTTTGTGGACCTCCACTGGACCTGGTCCAGGAGCTCCTTGCCTCCCTTGTACTCAGGAGCCCAGAACTGGACTCAGCACTCCAGATGTGCCTCACCAGGGCTGAGTAGAGGAGAAGGATCACCTCCGTCAACCTGCTGGCCACACTCTTCCCAATGCACCCCAGGACAGCATTGGCCCTCCTGGCTAGAAGGGCACTGCTGGCTCATTTCCAGTGAGAGATGTAAGTGAGAGGTTTCTTCGAATGATGCTGCCTCAGGGATGGTTTTCCTTGTCTCAGGTATTAAACATGAGGCATCACTTGAAATGTAGGACGTTTCAGAGAGCAAAGGCCAGTCTTTCTTGTTTCCCTCCCCATGATGCTAGAGTGTGGGACTTTGAGGTTGCTGCATTTTGGGAAGCAATTGTAGGAAGGGAACATGCCATGTGTTGCTTTATTTGGTTAAAGTGATGGCTCATGCCTTTTGCCTCCAGTTCCTGAAGGGATGACCTCCCACAGTTGTGTACATCCCTGCATAAGCTGGGGTAAGCTCTGGGCAAAATTGTTGGTATTGCAAGTGTTGCAATACCCCAAATCATGAGACAAATACTCAGTTTTCATTACTTTTCTGGTATTTGAAATTACAGGGGCAGCTGCTGTCCTGTTTTTCTGTTTGTATGTTAAAACCTCACCAGTTTACCTAAATGTAGGCTGAAACATGCCACGTGATGTCCCTGCTGGTATTCTTCCTCGCTGTGAGCAAAGATGGCATGTTCCCCAGCTGTCTCCTGCTTCCCTCACTACAAGAGCACTCAACTCCCATCCTATACCTTGGAGCAGGATGTGGCTGAGGCTAAAACCACCAAGGGTGATCTTGCAGCTTGGAATTTCACCATGGCTGTTGTGTCCATCTTCTAAGTACAGCAGCAGAAAAACATTCAATTCAGCAATTGCTTTTGTTAAGACCTGATTTTAAATGCTGAACACTGCTGCTGTGAACTCAGCTTCATGTCATTGCAATGATGTACCATGATTTGGTTAAGCACCAGGCCTGAGTTTACGAAGCATTTGGACAAGGCATTTAGAAACATGCTGTGATTTTTGGGGCTGTGCTGTGCAGTGTTGGACTCTATGATCCTTGTGGGTCCCCTCCAACTCAGGAAATTCTGTGATTCTATAATAACTGCTCTCTTCATTGGCTTTTGCTGAGAGGTTTTTTGTGTCACGTGTATTCAGGAGACTAAAACACTCTGTGTGAGCTGCCATACACTATTTTTCAATTTTTCATGGCAAATAAAATGCTTGTTAAACCACAAGTGCCTTCATTAGGATGAAGTTACATGTGGCAATACAAGGCAGTATTTACATGAGTTTTTCATGTGAGTGAATATATTGGTAACTTTATTCCAATAACAAATAAAGTCAAGACCTCTCAAGTGTTAGCCATAAACATAAAACCAGACTTTTTACATCAGGTTGCAGAGGTTTCAGAGTTAAATTCTTGCAAGTCAAAAGGGAAAAGCATTTTAAAGAATATTAGAAGAAACCTGCACCTTTTTTCAAGCCTCTGTTTAAGTATGCTTCTTACTAAAAGAGGTTATGTAATTCTTGGCCTCATTAGATGTCTAGTCAAGCAATTTTAATTTAGCAGCCAATTGGAAAAAAAAATTATTGTGCTTTCTGTTGGCAAATTATAGCACTCAGGTATGGTCAGTTCCAGCAGTTCTAGTCTAACACATCTTAAGAAATGAACTTAAACCCTTTTTTCTTCCACTTCTTTTTTTTTTTTTCTTTTTATTTTTTTTTTTGTTTGTACATGCAACTATGCGTGGCAGCTGACATAAGAAAGCATGTAATCAGGTGTAGTCAAAATTGCTACCAGGGTGAGGAACCATCATTTCTTACAGCTAGAGATATGATTTTTCATCTTGATTTTTTCCTAAGCAGTGCTAAACATCTTCACAGCCCTCCCAGCTCTGCTTTCAGTGGTATTAATGGGACTTGATTTATCAATGGAAACAAGCATTAATCTGGCTGAGAGCCTGTGATCACAGCCAGCCTTCCCTGTACCATCCATTGCTTGGCCTTCTGACTTCAGCAATTTCTTCTACTCCCGTGCTGGCCCCCAGAACTGCACATGCTGCTGTCATGTAGCCTAAAATAACCCTTTTTCTGCTGTCATTTGTGTAAGATTGTTTTTGTAAACATTCCTAACTGTTCGTGTAAAATTATTTTCTGCTCCTGGTATTTCACATGGTCCTATGGAAAGCTGAACCAGCTCAGCTGAAAGATGGCATGGGAAGAAGGAAGTATGAGGAAGGAGTTTCCTAAACTGGCTCTGATGCTATCAGTTGAAAAGCTGGAACTGGAGCTTCAGTGTATAGGTCTATAGCATGTTGGCTTAGCTGGCAAAACCAATTTCCTTGTTCCTGCTTTGCCCCACCAGCATTCAGTGACTTGTCCTATCTCATGTGCCCCCTGAGCTAACTTCCTAGGGTTAGTAATGACCTTGCTACTGTGCTTCTAGACTTTAGTAAAGAACATGTAAAACATGAAATTGGTCTGCATTCTTATGAGTTTTTATGTGTGAATTCTTTGTCTTAAATGAGACTTTTCTAAGTATAGGTATTGAAGGGTAGAAGTACCTGAGCTTGCTGGATATTGTATCTGGTGATCATCCATCCAGCTCTGTTTATTTTACATATCAATGATTTTACATAAGAAACTATGAAACAAGTGCAAGCTTTGTGTGCACTAAGGACAGCAGCAGACTGGACCTCAGCTATAAGAAGTAGTCCAACCATTGCTGCATGGAGCCCTCTAGGAACTCATTTATCCTGCAATGCTGCACGAAATTTGCACTCTTTTGCCTACATCCTATGCTTTGCTTGTACTACAGGACTAAATATTGACCTTCTTAATTTCCTCTCTTTGTCAGACTTTGTTTATGGCTCAGAAGCAGCACATGGAGGGTGGAGAAGCTCACATTTTTTCCTGCTTGTATTAGCCATTGGGTCTAGATCAAGAAATATGTGATCAACATTTATTAAACATGATCAATTGCAGACATGTAAGTTCATGTCACTTCCACTAACATTTTTCCATTTAAGCTCTTAATTCTCCCTCTTGTGACCTCAAAATGGGAATTTATCCCAATCTGCTAGCATTTGAACATTTCTGACATTATAGACAGAGATTTGTGAGTGTCCAGGGTCTAGAAGATCTCAAGCCAGACCAGCAGGTCCCAGATCCTTTAATGTGAACTTCAGGGACTGTTTTACAAAAAGAAACATTAATTTCCGTGAAAGCTGACTGTATTTTCAGGGTTACAGGCTAAAATGTGTGCCTGTACTGAGCTGTGTAACAAGCAGAGCATGTGGAAACTCCCACTGAAAAAGCCAGAGCAGGGAGACCTCTGCTCCAGTACCGTGATTATTTTATAAGAACCTGAATCATATTATGCCTGGTGATTTGTTAAATTTGCATTCAAATTTGAGTTCAAAGCTGAAACTATGGCCAGACTAAAGTCACCTGGAGTTTTGCCTTTGACTTCAAAGGGCCACACTTTTTATCCAGTTCTACAATTGCTGAGTGATTTGAAGGAGCTCTTTTTCAGCTCCTCTGCAGAGACAGGTCTATTTGATGTACAGCTCTCTGCCATGGCAGCAAAATCCTTTTTCTATGAGGTTTCTGTGCTCCTCTCACTTATTCCTTCTCCTGAAGTTATAAATCACTGTTTAGGGCACCAAAATCCTTCTCTGAAACAGCTGGTACTGATTTCAAGGATGCTCCAGGTAAAGAAGAAACATCAGCGGAACAATATAATTCCTGTTGGCAGGCATTTTCCCCATAATATTAAAAAAGAAGAAATGGATCTTTTCTCTCTGTCATGCTTATTTCTTAGAAGAAAAAGCATGCAAGAAATATCAAGTCCGTCCCCAAAGCAGTGACCAGAGACACTTGCCATCACGCTCCATCCTGTCCTGGGAAATGTAGGACAGGTAGAACTGCAGAAAATGGTGGTGGGAAGGGGTGCAGGATTTCCCTGTGGAGTGATATTGATGGATAGGATAGTGGGTTTTAAAAGTCACCTACAGTAACTCTTAGAACAATGCTGTCCCACTGCAGTCCTCATGGCTGAAATACCTAACTATGCTAATAGGCAGGAGACTTAACAACTTTCGTTCTTCCTTCCTCCCCATCCCAAAACTGTTATGGAGGCCCTGGCTGTTCTCTTAGCTCAAATAATGTTTGACAGTTCAGTAACAAGACAAAAGACAACCTTCTTTTTTTTTTTTTCTTTTTAAAATCCAGATAATTTAATACAATAAAGAAGCAAAGACATCAAAGCAAAGAAACCATATACATTGTGCAAAGCATTGCAAATCTGTTCTCTTTTCAGAATTTTGACATGTGCTATGTACTGTGGTTACAGCTATTAAGAAAATACAGACATCTTTCCGTGCAGTCCTCTTGCTATTTAAAACAATAATGTGAAATCTGTTTTGATGCTGCACAGAGACACACACACAGCTTTATTACTGGCTTTAGTGAAGGTGGGTACAATACGTTGGCCTTGTACTTCATTAGAGCAAGAGCGTGGCAGTTCAGTCGGAATGAGAGACATGCATTAGATTTATGACACAGTGCAAGTTTTGTGTATGCAGACTGCTTTCTTGTTCCGTCTTCAGAGCTCTGCTTAACTTCTTTTGAAGCACGTTTCATTATCCTTTATTGCCTGGGAGGGTGTTTTCAGAGACTTTCCTGCCCTACACCATAAGACTTAGGCAGGAATGCTATTGGGACATAAAGTAGAAATGCACAGGATCTGCTCTTATGATCTCTCATATCTAGAGATCACCACCTGTAAGCCTGTGCCAGCATCATCTCTAATCAGCACAATAGTTCCTGAAACAGTTGGTAGAGAGGACAAATGTTCTAACATTGCTCACAATTTTTCAGAAAATGTCTCTTTTATGGACCAGGTGATGTCCATAAGACCCCCAAGCTCCTATTTACCTTCAAGCAGTTAAATTATACACAGACTTGAACACAGGGAGTAACATAATTTAGTCCTCTTGGGAGGAGAGGATGAGCTGTAAGTTATGTCTTCTATTGGGATTCCAAATACAACTGCCTGGCTTGTTTATTTTAGAAGTTGAGACTGAGTTATCTTAGTTACCAAGTTGATTATGCTTAATAGGCTCAGGTTGTTTTAATTATCATCCCCATAAGTGTTTTACAACAGTGGGGAGATGGTTCTAGAAGATTACTAAACATTGAATTAATGAGAAGGGGTGGGGTTTGAGGTTTCAGATGGGGAGGGCTGAATGGTAGTTGCTGTGCTGTATTATTTAGCAGTTTATAAATTAATTGTTTTGCCATATTATGTTGCCTGTCTGCAGGTTTAGGTGAACTTTTAAGTGTGAAAATAAAATTTTCAAACAAATTTAATAGGCAGGCAGTGTAAAATTCCAAAATCCCGCTTCTTGCTTAGGTAGGAAGGTGAGACAACAAGACTGATATTAAAAATAAATAGGTATTTTTGAAAATGATGTGTGCAAACACCAGGTCAAGGCTCCCTCGAGAAGCTTTCCAAGTGCCTGGGTTATCTCAGGACCATGAGCTTTCTAGTTTAGTAGGGATATATGGTAGATAGGAAAATTTAACAGATCATTTTCAATACAGGAGAGAAGTTCTTTCCTATCAAGTATAAACGTAGTTGTACTTCCTCCTGAACACGTTCTGATCTCTACCTCTGGGTGAAAGCTTTGGAAATAAACATTCATCTCTTATGAAGGCTTCTAATGCGAACAGTAAAACTCTGTGGGTTTTTTTCCCTTTGGTTATGAACCATGATGGGCTAAACAAAGAAAGGAGACCATATTTGGTGAGGATCAGACTTTGTTTCTAGCAAATTTTATTAATATAAATAATGTGTCTTATTGCTATAAAGTATTGGCTAAAACAACAGGCTAGACATTGACTAAAGAGATAGGCATCCATCAACAACAAAACTGTGAACCAGACCAAGGAAATATAAGCAAAGGAATGGGGTTGTTTTCGTCTTGAATCTTTAGATGGATTCCTGAGATTATTTAGTGCTCTTTTAGTTGCTTAAGTTCCCATTGAACTTGGATTTGTCTTGATCTAGTCCATTCCAGACATTGTTACTTAATCTTTTACATATTCCAAGATGTTGCTTGGATTACTAACCAGACTTTTTTTATGCTGTCAGCCATAATTTCCCCTGGAATAGCTGCCTTGCTGCATCCAGATAAACATCTTCATATGAATAATATTTATTGTTGCCCAACATGGAGAAATTCCAGCTCCTACTCCAGTTGGAATGACAAGATTTTCAGACAGCAGTAGTAACTTCTAAGTAAAGTTAGAGGATATAGACTCATATGAAAATCATATTTATAATCTGCAGATATTCCCTGTGGAAAGGGGATTTTAGGACTGATGCATCTCTTTAGTTTGGTGAGCCCATAATGTCAGGCTGAAATACATTCAAGTCACCTGCTAAGTGCACAGCTGAACCTAACACAGCTGAAGGAGGACTTCTTGGAAATGTATGGCTAACAAGTTAATAGCTGGAAAATATGCCATAGTCTAACAATTAGAAAATATATTTGCTATGCTGCTTTTTGGTATGGAGCTGGTAACATGGCAAAGGAGGGAGTGACAGTTACATGTGTTGCATAACTGAATACAACAGTTTCTCATTTGTCACAAGAAAAATTCAATTAACATTTCAAAAAGGCATTTTATACTTTTCAGATGAGACTGGGATTCCAAATGTAATATATAATCTGTAAGTCAGAAGTTCATTTTCCTGATATGTTATGTCATTTTTGAGCATATCTAGAGAAATAGGATTAATACTAAACTTTCCTCCCTCTTTTTATTTGTTGCTTCTTTTGGAATAACTGTACTGCAATTTTTATTAATTATGGAGAATAATAATCATTATCGTAAAACAGGAACCCCATGTTCTGTGCATCTCTAATTTGTATCATGTGAATAGGATACTTCATTATTACCATTGGCTGTAGCAACAGCAGTTCTTATTCTTTTCATATGAATCAGGCTTTATTAGCATCAGGCCAAATATTATGGATTATGACAGAGTAAGACTCTTTAAGCATGTGGGTAATGATGCATTGCAGGGACACAAATGAGCAAAAAAGAAACTGCAGTAAACTTTGGGTAACCCCGTGTTTTAATGCAATCCTGTAGAGTTTCAAGCACATGTTAAACTTTGCTCATGTGAATGGTGAAACTGCTGGCCAAGAGTTGAATTATCTATCTAGAACAAGAGCATGGCTTTAAAGGGGAGCTGCCAGTCTGTGGCATAGGAGGCACATGTGACCTGTGAAATATCTCCATGTATCTAAGGAGAGCTCCCTGAAGGAAGTCACTGAGTATCCTCCAGTCAAGTGTTAGCATGGGACAAACCTGCTTGCTGCAAGCACAATTTCCTCAACACCAGCAGGGCTCCACTTCCAAATAGCTACTGCTTAAATGGAGAAAGATGAGCCCTCCTAAAAGGACATGATGCAGAAGATCCTTGCCCAGGTCCCCATGCTAGAAGACATTCAGAGACATGTGTTGGTCCAGTTCACTCAGTGGTGTGTAAGGAGGGAGAGGTTCTTTCCAAAACAGGGAAGAGCATGTCCAAACCGTGATGGTACTTTGTATATTACTACATTTCTTAAAGCTTCTGGGCATTTATTTATTGGGTTGGAAATCTCTTTTTTCCCCCAAAGAAATATGAAAACTCTTATGAAAATGTTCTTGATACACTGTGTCTTTGATACTTAGCTGAAGCAACAGGGCCTCAGTAACTTCCAAGTCTAGTTTTGCTTTAAATGCTGCTCACTGGACTATTTCGTTTCCTGGACTCAGAAAAAAGGAACTCTCAGAAAACAGAAAACTAGAAGATTCAGAAGGCTTGAGCATGAAACACAAGGAATACCATTGAGAGGAAAATAGCACATGGTAGTGCAAAGAAGCGTCTCTTAAATGAGGTGACCACTCTCCACCTACAGAGATGCAGTTGTTATGTAGCTCACTAGAGGGCATGTGGCCGTGCTTTATAATCCTGAAGACAAAGAAATTCTTATTAAATTGGGAGGGGGAGGGTGGGGGGAGAAAAAAAATGTATGAACCAGATATAGCTGCATTGCAAACAGAATATGTTAGAATTGCACCCACTTATTTCAATTGCTCATTGGAGTACATGGTTTGGAAAAGAAGTTTATATTAGCCTTGCAGTATGCATATAAGGGCTTTTCTTTACCAGGGAATGGAAGCAGAGGTATGTTCTGCAATTTACTCTGAATTCATTTTATCCTATTCTTTTTTCCTACTGTTTTTTCCTGCTGTTTCTCTGGGAGAAAAATATAGATACCATAATGATCCCTTCTTATGGAAGCTGCCAGAATAAGCAACTGAGATATTTGCCATAAGGATTTCAGAATATCTAGCATTTCTATTTGTAACCACTTAATCTTGTACACATGTTAAAGGAAATCAATTTTTAAAAACAATTATTTTAGATTTAAGTTTTCTTTAGGCAATAGAAACTAGAGGACCTGGTTATTTTTAATATGCCCCTACCTTGGAGCTTTAAAATATAGAGGCATTTGGGTCAGTTGTTTTCATTTGCTGTATAAACAACCCCTAAATCTCCTGAATTTCCTAAGTATTTCCAGTTGTTTTCAATTTTGGGGGTAAAAAAAGGCATAATCCAAATAAGTCTAGCAAAACCAGTTTCCCCCTCATTTTTCTGTTGTGTCTTGTATTAAGCCTGAGTGCAAAGCATTTTGTCCTTTACAAGTGTAGTGAGTTTGCATCTGCTGAAGTAAGTGGACACAGGTATAGCACCTTTCAGTTAAGTATGGATGCAGAATGAAATACATCAGAGGACATTGCTTTGGGACTCCTGGGCCAAATTCTGGGCTTCTTCACTCAGCTTTTGTTTTAGCTCAAACTCTTACTAGTACAAACAGAACTTCATTGAGCAGTGGCCTGTGTTTTTCCAAAACATTGTTCCTCATCATATGCTGACTCTTAAGACCTATATCTAAAAAGGAGCAAACAAAGAAAAAAAGTCCAGCAATTCTTTAGGACTAGGCAGTGAAGAGCATTGCAGAGGGACTCTAACTTTATTGTTTGCTGAGGTTCTTTGTTGCATCTCCCATCTATGTCTAAAGAGGCATGTGGTGAAATGTTTGTGTGGTCCATGAGTGGCTGCTGGAACCTGTCAGCTCCCCTCTGAAATTCAATTCAGTTGAAACACAGCTGCTAATTTTTTCTCCCTGACCCATGTCACTTACCATGGCACTGCTCTCTGTTTTTCATTTGTGTGCTCTGGGTACCAGTGTCTGGTCAGCATCCAGCCCCACCTAGGCTTCCAAGCTCTTTAATTTGCCTTCTACCTCTGATGTATGCACTGTTATTTTTCTGAGCTCACTCCTCTGCTCAGCCACTGCATCACCCCGGATCTGCCTTCGCACAGCTCACATGGCTTTTGTCTCCTGCACTGTTACTGTAGCCTTTTTGAAGTGATAGCTCTCAGTTTCATGGGGAAAAACCATAGTGCATCTGAACAGAGAATGTTTAAAACAGAAGGGAGAAAAAAAAGCTAAAAATTAGAATACATTACCTTCCTTTATCATTCCTTGAAGTTCTCTTTTGCAACAGTGCCTACAGAAAGAGCTTGAAAGATGCTATGGTCGAGTCAGAGGAGAGTAGATCACACTGTGGCTTTAATTATAGTGTAAAAAGATGTACAGCATAAACATATGAAAACCAGATATCAGTGCCTATGTATTCCTCTCATCATATGCCATTTTGATTGGTCTCCTGTTTGGGCCACAACCTGTGGTGACCCCTGGACTGCAGGCTGGTGGCTTTGAAACAGTGAGTGTGAGGGTCACACTGGTGCTGGTAGCAACTGAGATGGAGCAGCTTTTAGGGCAAAGCACAGAGCCTCTTGGCTAGCAGGGCAGGTTCATCTGCTTTCTGCTGCAGCCAGCACCAGCCAGCCAGCTCACAAATAGCTCTTATTGCTCAACGAAGCACTGCCCTATGCTCACCTTGTCACATCTACCATCTGGAGAAGGGATGTGAAGCTGGGAGGTGGCTTGGCAACAGCAACATCAAATAAAAATCTGCTCTGGGAGATGGGGCAGTGGTGGCAGAGCCTCTGCAGAGCATATTTGTCATGTAACAAAAGTCCCTGGGTACATGTGTCTCCATCTCATCTGGATTAAGACAGAAAACAGCTGGGGTGAAGCTGAGGCACTTCAAAATAGCATGTAGAATCAGCTAGTTACACTAATGAAGGGCTGATACCAACCATCTCCCGACATTACATTCTGACTCTGAGAATACAACAAACCTGATGCTGTTCAGCCGTAACTAAGAAAAAAGGAGTAAAATATAAGAGCAGTCTCTTTGCTGAAGAAAATAAATTTGATGTATCAAAGTAGCAACAAAATTTTTTTTTCCTACATTGTTTCCCTTACTAAAGAGCCCCATTCTGCATCTGCCATGAAGATTTGGATGGTGGGTTGAGATCACACTGAAAGTCAGGGTGGCCTAGATCACAAAAGTTGCATTTCACAGAACATTTGCTATTGATATGTTGGGAAAGTGTCAGACTTGTGGGAGGACTGGAGAGTATTTGCATGATACATTAATAAGAAACAGTTTAGTATACTAGATTACTAAAGCATGGTTAATTTTGAAGCCAAAGCCCACACATTCTTAACTTTGTTTCCCAGCTGAAGAGCCAGTGTGCTCTCATGTATTGTACAGTAACTGGAGTGTTATTCTTTGAAAGCGAAGCCAGTGTTTAGAAAATCCCAAACTGAGCTAACAGCACAGCATATAGGCATCACACAGGATGTTATTTTAAGTTGTAATGGAGAAATGTCAGTACACTCAGTATCTGTGTTTGCAGCATGTGTGTTTTGAAAAAGCAGGTTACATACATTCTTGCTTTACAAGTCTTGTGAAACTGAGATAGTTGCATTTGTCTTGGGAAGTTCAGTACCTGACAAACTGATGGGAGGTCTGCTCAACAGTTCCTAGAGTCTTTAAAAGATGTAGGGACATATGCACCAGTTTTGATGGGGATCTGCTTTTTGAGATGCATTCCTCCTCCCAGGAGCATTTTGAAACAAAATTTTTTGAACAGCAGTTTAACTGAGTTTAACCGAGTTTGCTGTACAACATCAAGTTTGCTGTACAACATCTGTACTTGTCTTCTGGAAGCATTACTCATCTTTCCCACCTTGAGAAAAGCTGCTGTGATTAGCTGGTCACCTGTAAATTCAATGTTTAGGACCTGAGAGGTAATAATGTTAAAGTCAGAGAGAGACAGCATGTGAGTAAGTTTTTAATCATCTTGATTATTTTTTTATTATTATTTTTTGGGAGGGATTTTTCTCTCTTTGATAACAAATGCATGGTTGCAGACAGTGGTTTTTGCTGATGCAGCAGAGCTCCACCACCCAGACACTTCGTGCTGAGCTCTTGCGTTACAGTTAATGTCATTGTTACTCTTGAGTTGTAAATGGTGTCCTCTCAAAAGTGCCTTAGATTCTCACTCCTTTTGTTTGGTTTTTTATACCCCTTTCTGAAAAATACCTAGCTCTGAGAGTAGCCATCTGGATGGCTTTGCTGGTTTGTTGCTGACTATGTGGGTTGTGTGTGATAGCAAATGAAAAGAACAGTCTCTTAGCCATTAATTAATAAATAGTACTATGCGATTTAGAAGGGTATTTCCATAGAGAAGCTCCCCACTCCTGCCCTGGAGATACTGATTTGATGGTCATCTGTAAACTGGTGGGGACAGAGATAACCAAAAAACATAGTAAAACCATATGCATGTTAAAAAAATTAATAAAACAGATAGATATATCAGTAAACCCAAATTATTATTTCTTTGATTATTCACAGAATCCCTGTGAAGAACCTTCTCTTGCTCAGTTTTAGATAAAGTATTATGATTTTATCCCAGTAGTGTTCTTGTGATGTATGGAGGCATGGATATGAAAGAGTTTTTCAGTAAACCTATACAGAATTTAAATATTTATGTCAGAATTGATGCTTTGCTTTAATAGGACCTATAAATAGAAGTTAGCACTTTCTGTTTCTTTATTCATCATTCCCCTTATTTCAATATTGTGGGCTACTTACTGTTGTTTTGTGAAAAATTCCTCACCAAGAAAGGCTAAGATTTAGCATGTATCAGTACCATATTGTTTTTCGTTTGGTATGTAAAACTGGGAAGATTGCATAACCCAGGCATAAAGTACAGGGTAGAAGTGAGATATTCTTTCTCACTAGCAATCAGAGCCAAGTCTAGGTGGATACATAGAAGTAAAAAATTGAAAATTTTGAAAATATAAGTGAAACATCCAAAATTGTTCAGACTGGTGAAGAAAACCAGAGTCAATGTATTCAGCTGCAGGTTTGAAACCCTGGGGATGCCGTCTGCAGTGCCGTGTCCATCTCTGGGGTCCCCACCACAGGAAGGACATGGTTGGAGTGAGTCCAAAGGAGGGGCCACCAAATTGATCAGAGGAATGGAGCACTCTCCTATGAGGAAAGAATGAGAGAATTGGGATTGTTCAGCTCAAACCAGTCTGTGATTCTGTGATTCTATGTAAACTCTTCTCACCCCCCGTAAGTTGTACCTAGATTATTATCCGGTTTACTTTTTCATGTTGACTGTCTTAATATTTATTCCATTTCTGTAATAGATTTTGCTCTCTTCCTAATAATTTGAATTCCATTGCTTTAATAATTTAATAATTCATTTTTCATTACTGATACATTATACAAAATTGAGATGGCTAGTAGCACCTTTTGTTACAGTCAATCTTTTTGTGGGGATTCCAAAGCTATTGTTATTGAACTGGGCAATATGAATGATTTTAGTACCTTCTGGTTTAGGACACAAGTTTATATTTTAGACTATGAACTAATGTTTCAAACCTCTAGGGAAGAATAAAGGATCAAGTCTGGGCTGAAAGAATCAGAAACATGAAATGAGAATCATTCTAAAACCTAACATTTCCATGTTTCCATTAATTTATTATGTTTTGTTCTGAAAAAAAAAAAAAAGGAAAGTCAAATTCAAAGACCAAAGTCCACATGGCTTTCTACACACAAACTAGCATTTCATCTAGATTATACATGTAAATAAAGTTGCAGCTTGCTCCTAAGACATAAAAAGCAAAGGTCAGATGATGGAAATAAAGGGAAAAACATGTAAGTCTGTTTATTCTGCATTTCTTGGCAGCTAATATATTCAGTATTCTGGTACTTGTTATGTAGAAAAATAGAGCTGCCTATTGTGGATAACAGGAAAAAAGGCAAAGGACCAGTTCTGTTCCCCTTGTAACTCCATCAGTGTCAATGTACTTAAACCAGGAGTTCATTTAGCAGGGGTCTCTGAGTCACCAGCTGAGGTTCAAGTGCTAACTTCTTCTAAGACCCAGAAAAGTTATGCTGAGTAAGGCTGGCAAAAATGTTCGATTAACTCCTTCAGCTGGAAAACTCTGGGACAAAGCAGGCCCTGGAGCACAGTGACAGAAGGAGCCAAGCCTTGGGAAGGAAGCTAAGGCTGAGGTTTACATAGTCATTGTCTTTGAATTGCCAAAGGCCGGAGTGAGGCTGGCTTACCAAATGCCAGAATGGGAGTAAATTTAGATGCTCACAGGATTATTTGTGCTTTGAGCAATGAAGCAAGGCCCCTTCTATCAAACTGAGTGGCACACCAAACAGGAGAGCCTCCCTTTTCTTCCCCTTTCTCACCTTTATTTTTCATTTTCTTACACCAAGAGAAAAATGGGGAAACAACTGCAGCCAGGGAGCTGAATATAAATATACATTGGCAAGAGTAAAACTGCCTCACATTGTTCTGACCTTCACAGGTCTGAGCTTCACAGTTGCTCTCCATAACCTGTGCATTAACCCAGGAATGAAGCCTGCCTAGTTCACTAAATGGCTATCCTAATTTTACCTTCTTCAAAGGTTGTAGGGAGAAAAAAAAAAAGCTTTTTAAAAAATATTTATCTCTTAATCTTTTAGTTATTTTCTTAAATTGCTTTCTGTAAATTGAATGGTCATACAGAGCAGGAAGCCACCTCCCTTTTTTACAAAGCAGAGGCTCTGCTGTTACTCCGAGAGTGGGATATTTATTACAGCCTCTGATACACCGTCCTAGCTCCAAAACCATTTATTTAAGGTAGGTTTGAAAGCCAAAGGATATGAACGAAAATATTTTTATATTTGGTCTTTAACACAATCTTCAGCTGTGACTGCATTTATCAGAGAACACGAAATAAATGTAATAAACAACAATCAGTTTTTTCAATCCTTATTATAGCTAAGGTTGCACAATGGTTTCCATTCTAACCCTTTTCAACCTCATAATTTTCTACTGCTTTCATGCTAGAGAAGGGAATTTTCCTTACGGTTGTTTTTCTTTGGAAAGTCTGAGTAACTTGGCTCAATATTGCCAAAAAATATTGCAAAGAAAATGGGTGTATGTAGGCTTGCTAATTATAGATATTTTTCTTGTTTTAACAACTCTTCAACATATGCAGCTGGGGGAGGGAGAGAGGCTGAAATTTCATCTACTTCCATATCAAGCCAGCCGTCTTTCTGGGCTACTGTGGATTCATGTTTTGGTTTGTGAGTTGTGATCCTCTGGAAAACCACGTGCTGAGCGTTCCCAGCGTA
The DNA here is from genome assembly GCF_000691975.1 of Corvus brachyrhynchos. Taxonomy (NCBI): domain Eukaryota; kingdom Metazoa; phylum Chordata; class Aves; order Passeriformes; family Corvidae; genus Corvus; species Corvus brachyrhynchos. The sequence continues at coordinate 2,281,561 of NW_008238448.1, read as the reverse complement.
GCTTTCATACATCCTCCACACGGCGCTTGGTGCTGGGGAGAGCTCTGGTGGGGCCAGCAGCGTTCCTGCTCACACACACGGCAGGAAGACAGGGAAATACTGCCTGGCCATTGCTGCTGCTCCTGCTCTGCACATGTGGCCGGCCCCTGTCAGCTCTTGTCAGGGAGATTGGGGGGTTTCGCTTGTAGTCTACCAGGTGTGGGACCTGCACCTTCATTGTGTTTCGCTGAAACTTTCCTTTTGGAAAGTACTTCTTTGTCTGATCAGTGCTAAGATACATACGGATTTGGGACTGTGGTCAGGTGACATTTATTTCACTGACATGGTGAAGGTGTTTTAGAGAAAATAATGAAATGGCTTGAAATAATTTAAGATGACCTATTATTGCATTGGCTTTTGAAGCAATGTTTATCAATGGTTATTGATTCTGATGGGCTGGGAGTGCTTCCCTTTGTTTTGTCATCCTTCCAAGAAGTTGGTTATTCCCGCTCCAAAGGGTTAATTGTTGTCAGAGAGGCTGATTGAAATCCTGGACTATGAGCAACCAAGCTAGTCACAGCCCAGTGTTGTGAATAAACTCTGACACCATCCTGGACTGTTTTAATCAGGAAAATGAGTTATTTATGAGGAATAACTGTAACATTCAGTACTCATCTTTTTCAAAAAGTATCAGCAGGAGAAAAAATATAAATAAGGATTTCAAAACAGTTTTATTGCATCATTTGCCTTCCTGGTCACAAGGAGCATGGCGTTAGGAATTAGACCCAAAAATACAGAAATCAAAGGATGTGCTATTTCTCCTCCTGTTTCCGTGCCCGGGGTTGCACGCTGTGAGCCTGCCTCTCTCCAGGCTGCGGTTGTGCCTCCTGCTCGGGCGGCAGCTGGAGCCACCCGTCGTGACTCAGCCGGGTCAGGCGGCAATTACACCAGTGGCTGTGCTTGCTGACAGTTTTGGGGCGAGGGGAACCTTTGGAGAGGAAGAGGTGAGCTCGGACTGCTTGATGTGGCCGGGCACGACGTCAGCGGGGGGATGCTCTGCAGCCGGCATCAAGCCCCTGCCAGGAGTGTTGCGGTGGCAGCGCAGAGAGTGCTGGCCGGCCTGCTCTGCGTGCTGGGAGTGCCACCGCTGCCAGCACCGCCCTGCGCCGCCCCTGCAGGGCACCGACAGCGTGTCCCACCACACAGAGTCGTAGGGGATGAAGGCAGAGGAGGAGGAGGAGTTTTACTTGTCTGGCAGTCTGTCCCAGCACCTGCAGCAGGGTCTCCACGGCACTCTTGGGTCTCAGGGTTGTGCTGCGGCTTTCACACACCATCTGTCGAGAGGGAAAGCGAAGGAGGAGCAGGGGGGCTGTTCCTGGGGCAGGAGTCCCACCTATGGACTTCAGTGCAACAAGGCATGAGCGCTAATGAGGGGATTCGCTGATGGTAATATAGAAGTATTACCTGTGGAGGAGGGATTTGTGGAGGCCACGGGCTGCATTACCGTGGATTCCTGGGTACCTGTGTCAGGGCTTCAGGCTCCAGCTTGTCCTCTGAGTGCTTTGCTGGGGCCACAGTCCCAGGCACGAGACATTCAGTGTCAATGCTGGAGTGAGGGCATCCCCTTGCCCTTGGTCCCCATTCTACCACCAGTGTCTGCACACTCTTGCCCTTCTACTGCTATGCAAAGCCTTTCCTGTTGGGAGGGTTTGGTTGTGAGATAAAAATAAAAATGGCAAAGAAAGAGCATCAATGAACCCAAAAGTCGTCCCCAAGGAGAGAGGGACGACAGAGGTGAAAGGAGGAGATCCTTAAATGTACTTTTTTTTTTTTTTTTAAAAATATTGTTGAGCTTATTGTAGCCTTAGCAAAAACTAAGTTATTGTTTGATGGTCCTGATTGAATTTTTTATTTAGAAATTAAATAAAATGGCCCCAGGAGCAATGCTAAGAGAGATTTGGCCATATCCAAATTGTTAAAGCTTATGTGAGGGGCAATGGAAATTCAGTGCAGCTGGTAAACCCGAAAAATAATAACAAAAAACAAGACACCTCTGTGTAATAGAATGCCTTTCATATGACAAGTATTCCTAAATGCTTTATGTAGAATTAAAAACAGATTTAATTTGAAGAACAGGTAATTTTGTTTGTTTAAGGGAAAGAAAAACATAGGACATTAAACTGAACTAAAGCTGGTGTAAATCAAAAAATGTTCAACTAAAGTCACGTGGCTTAAAATATAGATACTGTAAAATACTCAGGAATGTCATGTGGCCCATAGTATTTTACATTTACAGTGTGTAATTTGGACCCTTTGGAGGAGGTCAGGTAAAGGATCTCCTCACTACATCCTATTTCCCTTTTGTCTTTAAATTGAATATATTCATTTCTTGTGTTCCTTCATTTCTTGCTTTTGTCTCGACTTCTGCTAAATTCTGCTCATTCCAAATATTTCCTCTTTTAAAACTTTCATAGTCAAAGGAGGGGGAAGCAAGAGGAAAAAAGTTACTTGTCACTTCCATGTCTTTCCTGACACACTCCCCCCCCCACGCCCCGCCAAATCCTATTCTCCTCCCAAGAAAAATGAAAAAAGGCCTCCAATTAATTTAATGGAACTCCCTGGCAAAGAAAAATAAAGAGACAGTAGAAAAGGAATTAAAATATTGATATTTTTCAAAGAAAATACCCCAAATTTAAATGAATTTTATGCATTTTTTTGTCAAGAATAAATGGTAGAACTGGAAAAATTCTATAAAACCTTTGTTTGCTTAAGGCCACTCAATTTTCTCATTAAATTTATAAACAAACTTAATTAAAAGAAACACCAAAGCATTTTTGAAATAGAAGTGTGTGTTTGAACCATTTAAACCTCCAACATTTGCTCAGGGTATGAATACCTAGTTTAGAAATTAAGAGAATCTCTGTGGTGTGTCTTCTCTGCATAGGTGCAAATTAGACAAATGAAAAAAACCCTATGTTTCTTACAGAAAGCATGCTAATTTAGCTCCAAAGAGATACAAATGCACATTTCTGTATTGAAATAAATATGCCTTTTATCATGAAAGGAGAACTGACCACTTGTGGCCCATTGATGTAGTTCTCAGTGTTTGCACTGGAGGTCTCACTAGCGTTTAATGAACGTGGCTCTCTTGGCTGTCAAGCTTCTGTGCCCGGGTTGTAACCAGCACAGCCCCTCCTTCTGCCTACTGGAATTCTTCAGGAAGAAATAGCAGTTAATGTGGAACATATCCTGAGTTGAGGGATAAGTCCCACCTCTGTAGGATCCCAGGAAAATTTGTGGTTATGTATGCAATGTTGAGGAGCAGGTTCAGTCCCTGCAGGATGGTACTTGGTGAGAGATTTCTCGTGACCTTCCCACATGTGATGTAGCACATTGACTGTGGTTTTTTGGAGTAGTGCTACTTCCATTATTCTCTATGGTCACCTGCAAAGTGTCCTTTTGGGCACAATGTACTGTATTGCTCTGGGACGTTCGAGTAAACACACACAAAGTATGTGGGCCTTAGCTTTTCCAGGACAGGCATCCAAACTTAGTGGAGAGCTTAGAGGTAAACTGTGTTTCTGTGTGGTCTGTAGTGTGACAACCTCTGCTTCGTGCACTCCATGCACTTGGCCACAGTTTTTTGTGGCTGGTTCTCTGGTAGGGGAGCCCCATGGAGAAACAGGATGTGCATTTTAATATTTTAGAAGTTCTTGATGTTTCTCAAAACCTTGACTGTAATGTCCCAGTCATAATGAAAAGCAGAGATGCTTCTTGATTTTTTTGCCTCCATACTGTCTATTTAAGTGGATATTGTGAAACAGACTCTGAGGTACATCAGGGTTTGCTGCAATGAGGACCATAGGAAATGTACACCTCCATTTGTAAGTCCGTATTTGACCAGTTTGAGGCAGAAAAGGCATGGGTTGAATGCTAGTTAAAAGTTGGGGGGGGGGGGGGGGGAAAGGGGGGGGGGGGAGGGAACAAAACAAAAAAACTCCCATCAAACTACCTAATAGTTTGTTTCTCTACAAGTATACCTATGTATCATGCTTTTGTTAAAGGGAGAAAAATAAAAGCTCCTCCCCAACACAGATTTAGTGTCCTGCCCATCTACTTCTACTTTCTGTGGTCTTGACTATCCTGTTGGTATCGCTGCCCTGCAGTGAAGTGGGTTGTTGCTTCCTCTGGAGGGAAATGTCTCTCAGGGTAATAAAGCAAAAACTGTTTCTGTTTCCCCAGAGATGCTGTGAAATATCTTCCCTTCAGAGCAATGAGTCACAAGATAGGTCTTGCCCTGTTGGAAAGTTACCCATTTCTATTCCCACTATATTTAAATTAATGCCTGGAAACTTAGTTGAATACAACTGACTGAGGAACTTCATACTTCACTGAATCTGGACTGATTGACAAAATGAATTTGGGGTACCTCTTCTGAGATAGCTGAAAAGTTTTGATCGTTCCTCCCCAGTTTTCTTCAAATTTCTAGACGTTATGAATATACAGGATCTTTTTTATTTACATCTAAGGACTGGTAATGTGGCTTGCATTTTACATTTATTAACGTAAGTAAAAATTTTAATAAGGTATTAATAGACATACATATAATTAATTTAGAGTCTTCTTACTATCTGATCCTTTAAGTGCTGTGTGCCTCTTTTAGTACCACACGTCCATTTATTTCAAGAAGAGCTGTATGATATTTGCATGAGGTCATCATATTGTGTTTTTATTGTCATGAATTTTCTTTGCATGTCTCATCAAATTATTTTGTTCGCTTTGTCATCTTCCCTTATTCCAAGAAACTCTGGTGGATAATACTCTACCACTGACTTAAAAACTTGTCTTCCTTCCTGGGTAAGAGAAACACAGGTGAGATAACAACTTTCCATGACATTACGTATTAGAGCTTTTCCTGTGAGCACGGATAGCTGTTTGCTTTTGGGTTTAGCAGGGCTGAGGCACCATGAGGGCTGGGTGTCAAAAGCCAAGTCAAAAACAATCAAAGAACACTGGCTTAAATCTCTTTCCTGTGAAACTGCAAATTGCTTTCTGGTTTCTTGGAAACATTTCCATAAAAATGTCTTCAAGCATTACCAAGGATGAAGTCAGAAAGGTAATTTTAGTTTATTTAAGGCTGCACAAAGATAGAAAAAAAAAGGAAATGCTGTGAAGAAGGCAAACTTGGGGATTTTTTTTTCATTCTTCACTCTTTGCCAAGCTGAGTACAGAAAAAAAATCAAATTTTAATTCTGAACCTACGTTTTTGAAATTGAGTGCAATAAAATTTCTTCCAGTTTCAAACCCAGTAAACATGAACTCATTTGAAGCCTGAGTCAGAACAAGTGCCATACTCTTTAGCAAAGAGTTTAGAAGTCCGTCTTGGGGCTGACATGTCATTTCAATTGTTACTTAAGAAAAAAAATAGTAGTGATCCCCTAAAGTAAGAGATCGTTTGATAAGGAAGATAAAAAAACCAAAAGCTGCCACAGGAAATGGATTTAAATCCTCTCAAGCAATTCTAAGGTTTGAGCTGTGGAAAAAGACACAAATGACTCCACTCTTCACAAGATGCTCTGTTTGATATAATACAACCCATAACGTTATGACACATTGCTAGCAGTCACATGACACTAGCTAGACAACATTTGAAATACCTTATCCA
>NW_008238448.1:2274825-2275757 GCF_000691975.1 Corvus brachyrhynchos | reverse complement strand
TCCCACATCCTCAGGAGGGCTTCCGCTCACTGTGCGGGAGCAGCAACACGGGAGGCCAAAACAGTGCCTGGCTCCTTTCTGGTTTTTCTTGCCTTGGCAGCTGCCGTTTGCACGGCAATTGATTTAGAATAAATGACATTTCAAGTGCACATTTCTTCTTCCACCCCTTCTAGTGTGCAAAAGGGGTAGAGTAACAGGAAATGATTGATAGATTAGAGGAAGGACCCTTCAGAAGAGGGGAAAAGCATGAAAATTCTCTTCACTGTTCCCAGACAAGGTAATGTTCATACAAGAACACGTGGGACAGCAAGAACGCTGCTCCCCTCACCATCTTTTGTTCCCTCCACCCCACTTCACATGTCCAGGAGAAAGACACGGGCTTGTAGCTTCTTCACTGCAGTAACCAAGAGCCGCATGGTGATGTTCTCTGCTTTGTTCTAGATCTTTTGCGGGGAAAAGTTAAGAGCTGTACAGTTCTGTTAAATTTATGCTCTGTGTCCCTGTTTACCTTCCTTTTTCTGAAACGCACTGTTTTGGTGCTGCAGCAAGGCGATGCCTTGGCTGGTGTGGGTGTAGTTTGTAGCACTTGGGGATTTTGTGACAATCGGAGTGTGCTTATGCCAAAGAAAGAAGGAGGAGACAAAGTAAATATCTTGCGTTGACGGTGTCTCTGTGGCACTGAAAAGGGTCAGGTGCGGGAGCAGTGCAGCACAGCCTTCTAGGCTGGACATGCCCTTATTTCGGGCAGCGGACTCCGCTGGCTCCGGCACCAGGTTTGGCAGGATTCACCTGCCGGCCCCACGCCCTCCCAGCTCTGCGGGAATGACGGGTTTTGCGCGTCCTGGCGTTTCGGGGAGCTGAAGCACCCCGACACACGTCCCAGTGTGGCAGCCCGGTGCCGAGGAGGGGGCACGGTGGGCCTGTGCCTCCGA
>NW_008238448.1:2254307-2274771 GCF_000691975.1 Corvus brachyrhynchos | reverse complement strand
CGGGGGAGGGAAGGTGCGGAGGGGCACCCGCTGCTGTAATAATAAGGGGGCCAGCGGGAGACTGCGAGACCACCGAGTGCGAGGGGCAGCAGCGCAGGAAGCCCGAAGGGGGCTCTGCCTCCCCTGCCGGGTCCCGGCGCTCCCGCCGCGGGTGGGGCCGGTCCCGGGGCTCTCCCGCCGCCGGATGCCCAGAACCCTTCACCCCGCACCGGCCGGGCTGCAGGAGGAGGAGGAGAGGAGGAGGAGGAGGAAGAGTAGGAGGAGACGGGGCGCTTTCACTCCTGCTGACTGCAGAGGCTGAGGCAAAAGACAGAAAAAGGAGGAGGGGAATAAAAAGTAAAGAGGGGGGAGAGAGAGTGAAAGAAAACTAAGCCCAGCTTTTGCCGGTGCTGCTTGGATTGGATCTGGTTTGAGTTTCCTCTCTGCTGGCTTGAGGAGCAAGAGAAGGAGGAGTGGGGGGAAGTAACTCGCTCACTCTTCCTCTGAAGCTTTAGCAAACGTGCTGGTGCCTGCGCTGGCGGGGAGCTGCCCGGGTGCAGTTTCCTCGCAGCTTATTGCTCTCAGTTTCTAAAGAACTGCCTGGACTTCTCGAGGACCTGGAGGAAAAAGACATCACAGACCTGACTGTTGCTCAGTGCCTATAGACTTGACACTTTTTTTTTTTCTTTTCCTAGGGGATTCTTTTTTAAAATTATTTTTCTCCCGTGTCTCTCAAAACAGCAGCTCCTTGAGTGGCTTTGAAATCCGTTGCTTCCGTAACAACTTCAGGAGATATTTTTAAAAACTTTCCCCCCACTCCTGTTTTCATTGCCAAAAAAAAAAAAAAAGGAGAAAAAAAAATAATCCTTTTGGGGGAGGGGAGATGATCGTGCTGATGTGGAATAAGTGCTCCTGCTGTCTCCTCTTACTAGCCGCGGTCCTGATTGTGGAGAGCTCCCAGCTAGACAGCTCCAGCTCCAAGGTGAACTCCATCAAGTCCACCCTGATGGGGGAGGCTCCAACTCAGGCAACCAACAGATCTACAGGCATCCACCAGGGACTGATGCTTGCTAGCAGTAAGAAGGGCAAAATGCTAGAGCAGATGGGAAAACCTCCCAAGCACTATCACCGGCAAGGAGAGGTAGGACATCACTTCATTGCTCGAGTGTCTGTCCATCTGTGTACTGTATGTAAATAATTGCTAGTCTTTCCCCCACATTGTTTCCAGAGCTTTAATGTGCTAAATTAATTAATTTACTACATTGGGCTTTCCTGGGACAATATCATCTCATAATTGGTGTTAAGAACTGTGCAAGTGGGAGTTGGGAGGTTTAAACCATTCATTTCTCTCTAACGGTTAATAACTGATGGAAGAAAGAGCAATCTAAAAAACTGTCATCTTCAGCATTTCTTTGACTCCTTCAAAAGGCTGCCAGAAGCAAAGGAAGAAATTTCTTGTTGACCCTCAAGAGAATAAATGAGTTGAATTTGAATAGGTGAGGAAAATTTGAACGTGAAGTAAAACTTCACAGCAGTGAAACAAACTTGGTTTTAGAAATCACACCTGGCTAGTTGATCTTTGGTATCTTGATCCTTGGTGAGAATAAAAAAGCATGATATGCTAGTGGTATAGTTTAAGGTATAGTCATTTGTTTAGTAAGACAGAAAACAAATTCTAGGTTTCTTGTACACAATATGCTTGTCCACAGTATAGTGGTTGTGGGAATTTTATTTGGTTATGAGACTTTGAATGTAAAGAAGAGAGAAAACGTTATAGAAAAAAAAATATTATGGGGGGGGAAAAAAAAAAAAGACCCTGACTTGCTTGTGCAGTCTTCTTTCCTCTCTACACTGCCTGGAAACTGAAAGTCTGGTAGAAAATAATCTTCATTCAACTATCTTTGTGCTAAGGTATAAAGCAACATTTTAAGCCATCAGTCCTGTACTTCCCTCTCAAGTCTTAACTTGGATGGTATGAATGTTGCAGGTTGTGATGTGGAAGGAGGTAGACTTCTTCAGAAAATACAGATTTTATTGGGTCTTATTAGTATCTCTAAATGCAGCTGCTTTTCATAAGCAAGAGTGTAGCAGCAACAGAGCTGCCAACATTCAGCACTAAAAAGGCAAAATGCTCAATGCCTGAAGGGTCTGTACTTGCTTAAATTTTCCTTATAGCAGCAGAGAAGCTGAAAATTCAAGTAATCCACTGAATTTGCCAAAGTGTTTCACATCAGCTTCCTAATAATTGAATGTTATCATTTGGTTTTGTGTGCAGGCTTAATAACAGTAGTGGTAGTTTTATTTTTTTGCGTGTGAGAAATTTGTTTTTAAACTCCTCCAAGCTTTCTTCCCCTAGCCACTCAACTGTTTTATAATTTACCCAGAATTTGGTTGCCTCTCCTTACCTCTAAGCAAAGTTTAGCAAGAGATGCTGTGATGATGTTTCGTATTACTAAAGTACTGTGCTCTTTTCTAGTTCACGTTGTACTAATTACTCTGTTGAATCACCTTGAGGAGATATATATGTTCTCCTTGGATTTTCTTTTGTTTTCAATGTGTTCACAAAATGTGAAAATACAGGTCCTATTTTCCTACTGAGTGTTAGCAGTCTCGTGAGTTTTGTGATTCTGTGCTGCACAGCCTTTGCCTTTTGGGGAGGTCTTGCCACCTTCCGCTGTGTACAGCATCCTCAGTGCTTCACTGTGCATTCAGCGCAATGTTGAAAAGAATTGATTGTAATTCACCCAGTTCCTGAAAAACAATTTGTGCTGCCCACCGGTTGTATTTGCAAGATTTGCCCCTAACTTGCCAGTCTGGACTGGGATTTTCTGGGCACTTTTAGTTACTGGCTTGAACTCACAAGGCACACTTCAAGTGAAAGACAGCACTGTAAGTATCTGTAGTGGTAGAAGAGACGTCATGCATGTTAAGATTTCATGTTTGTAGCATAAGCAAAGACCCCCAGAGAATTGGTGGCTGTGACTCCCAGGGAGTGAAACCTGACCTCCCATCAAGGGCTGTCAGCACTGAATTTACCCTCTCTCCCTGAGATTCTGTCCCCAGATCCTGTGTGGCCTCACACAGATGTATGTGAAAATGACACAGATTTGCTCCCAATAATTCTAGATGCTACTTTTGGCCATCTGCCTGAAGCAACGCAGTTAACTCAGAATTGCAATAAAAAGAAGAAAAGAATGGAAAAGACAAGGAAAACAAATTGAAAGAGAGGAAAAGAGAGGAAAATAAAAGAGAGGAGAAAAAAGAGAAGAAAGGAAAAGAGAGGGAAGAGAGGAGAAGAAATGAAAAGGAAAGAAAAGAGAGGGAAGAAAGAGAAGGAAAGGAAGGGAAAGGAAAGAGAAGGAAAGGAAATGAAAGGAAAGGAAAGGAAAGGAAAGGAAAGGAAAGGAAAGGAAAGGAAAGGAAAGGAAAGGAAAGGAAAGGAAAGAAAGAAAAGAAAGAAAAGAAAAGAAAAGAAAAGAAAAGAAAAGAAAAGAAAAGAAAAGAAAAGAAAAGAAAAGAAAAGAAAAGAAAAGAAAAGAAAAGAAAAGAAAAGAAAAGAAAAGAAAAGAAAAGAAAAGAAAAGAAAAGAAAAGAAAAGAGAAGAAAAGAAAAAGAAAAGAAAGAAAAGAAAAGAAAAGAAAAGAAAAGAAAAGAAAAGAAAAGAAAAGAAAAGAAAAGAAAAGAAAAGAAAAGAAAAGAGAAAAAGGAGTATCTTTTGTGAAAATGTTTTCTCTTTGGTGATACTTCCAGCTGTAGGGCTGGTAAGCCGCTGCGTTTTTTAACAGTGGTGTCACGCATATCAACCATTTGACATGACATTTTCATAATCTTTTTTAAAGTACTCTCTTATTATGTTAGTGCTTAATTTGTTTAGATTATGGGACTTTGCACTGAGGTTTACCATGCCACTTGCAAAACAGCAGGCCTATGCTTTTCTTTCTAAAACAATCTGTTGAATTAGTGGAATTTGTAATGTCTCAAAAGTAAGTGTCTTTTGTACCTTGGCAACATTAGATGGTGAGTTGAGTGTCTTGTTTACCACTAGGAAATAGTTTTAGTAAGGACCAAGGATGTGCAAGTTAAAGAAAAATTAATAGAATTTTGCTGTTGTGATGGCTCTGAGCTGTGCTTTCAGCTCTGCACATACACGTGGTGGAAATCACCAAAACTGATGAAAGGACCATCAGCCTACAACCTATTTGCTTTCCAATTATGTTAATTCTCGGGACTAGGAACAACTTGGGAGTGTTTAATCAGCAATAAATCAACTGATACAATAGTTCATGGCTTATCTGAAGTGTTGATGTTTTTCAGCTGGTAGTTACAGTGCTTCTGCCCAGAAAGGGAAGATCCAGCGCTCTCTCGTCAGGCAAAGTTCCAGTTCAAATTAATGAAAATACTCACATGAGCAAAGCAAGCTGATCCAGCTTGCAGAGAGACTGGCGGGGCAAATGTGGATTTTAGTAAGACTTAACATTTTTATGTCTTTCTGAGGAATATTATTTATTTTCTGTTCTTATTCCCTTTACTGCCTTGGATCAGCAGAGAATGAGAGGCACTGATGTGTTAAATCAGTGAGATTTCATTCTCTTCACTGTTCTTTACTGTCATTCCTCCTTTTCCTTTTCTGTAAACTGTTAATGTTTCCTCAATTTCCCAGAGAATCAGAAAGTATCTACAGCATTTGCACAAGGGAAAAATATGCTCAGAAATAGTACTGTACTGTGCATGCTAATCTAGGTTACTTTGGGGGGTCAGGATTATATACTGTCAGCTATTTATTTTCTTTCAAAACTTGATTTAGAGAAATGCTTCTAGGGACATCCAACATGTCAGTTCTCTGACCTCTCTTTGAGAGTGTTCCGGATATATTCCCTCTCTAGATAAATATGATACAGTGAATAGGGTCATAATTGACAGTGAAGATAGATTAATTTTTCTGTGTGTTAGCTATAGCTTCCACTGTGATTGGGCAAACTCTCCCATGTGAGTGCTTTAGCTCAACTACAGAGATGCAACTGGAAAGGAAAAATAGAACATATTGTATGGTGATTGAAAAGCATAGCCATTCCGCAGATTCCCGGTTGATGACTTTGTAGCCTCTTTAATTCACTTCACCATCTTTTGGACTTCTTGCCTCTGGGCTGTAGTGCCCTCTATCCTCTGAGACTTGTCCCCTCTATCAATGCTGGGGTTCGCATGCCTTCACACTCAACCACCTTTAAAGATCTGGTGAGCTGTGACTTTATTTCCAGCTGTTTTCCTTCTTTAATCCATGGGTGCTATTATCTTCTCCCCTTCTCACCTCCTGGCTACAAGCCGTTTTTTCAGCTCATTCCCCAGCAAGATGTGTCTCTCATTCCCTTTGTCCCTTTGCTGGTCCATAGCTGTTTGGGTCTGTGCTTCCCATTGAGACAGTCCCTTCCCCATGCACATGCTGGGAGCAGTGGCAATGAGGGGAAGAACTGGGACATCCAGGAGAGGGAACTGGAACATCCATGGGGCTGACTAAGACATAATGATGTCTGGAAAAGGGAGAGAGGAGTGGAAATCCGGGACAAGTTTTGGTGCGGCAGAGACACAACAGACAGCTATCAGATAAGCCTTAGTATTCCAAACGCACTTGGTTTAATGTTAAAGACGTGTTTATTTTTTTTAAACTCTATTGCAGCTTGAGCTAAGAAGTTTGAGACCACAGAAACCAAACCAAAGAGGCATTTATTCAAATGACTAATTTGATACTGATCTCATACCTATTAACACACGGACATACATGCGTTTCTTGGACAGGACATAGTTACCCACAAGGATTTGCTAGAAAATGTTTGGATGATGCTTTGTAGCGAGTAAAACAGCATGAGATGTAGTAATTGAATGCAGCGCCCTGACAATGTTACAATAAAATGTACCAAAGACACCAAAAATGTAACCACATATCTTAAATAGCTGGCAACCAAGACAGTAAAAAATTATTTCTTCATAGGATTAAAAATAAATTAATTAAAATAACTAGAAATTACATCCAGCAATAGCTGCCTTTTGTTCTTTTTTTTTAAATTTAAAAAAAATACAGAATTGCTAAATCTGCAGAGGTCACCAGAGAACTAATTCTTTGCTCTTGCCATTTGGTGTTAGAAATCTGGGTGACATACTGGTTTACTGGCAGCAGTCTTGCTAAATAACCTACTGGCTTCTCTCTTAATTGCAAAAAATGGGATGCAGAGTATTATCTCCTTCCTGGGTCATCCTTGGTGTCCCCTTCAAATTGTTATTATTAACTGACTTCATAATATAGAGCAAAAGCTCCTATAAAGTAGCTTTACTACAAGTATTTCCTATTAGCTTTGCAACAATGCCTAGAAAATTTCTGGAACTTCATATGCTGCTGGGTGTGCAAGTACTTGGAAAGAGTCAGTTTCTGTATGGAAAATCTGTCAGAGCTTAATGACAACATGGAAGATGATGAAGCATGATTAAATTTTCCCCTCAGAAAAGTAAGTCTGATTAACTCATTATGTTTGATTAACTGATGCTTTGCAGATGCAAATATAGCACAAGTTTAATTTTGATCTTAATTATCTCAACACCGGATGTATCTTGCAAGCACTTCGTATCTCATGGCTTGTCAGTAGAGCCTTTGGTCCTTTTACACTTGTACTTACAAATGCCTCACCCTGGAAATGTAGTTCAGGAGGAATTTAACTCTGCAAAGGAGGAGCACCATGAAGCTTCTGCTTCTGTTTGTTTTTCCAGCACTGCTTTCTTCTCCAGGTTTTGTATCTCTGCTGATTTTTTTAAGTATATCCAAACAAGTTTTGTACATATGTAAAAATGTTAATTTGGAGAACACCTTCAAAGCAGAGAACTTTCCCTCCTGCATGTGCTCACCAAAGTCCCTACCGAGTTCATGCTACTGCCCACGTGCACACACTGGTTGTGGCCAGCAGGAGTCAGGATGTGGTGGAACACACTCAGAGCCAGCAGCCCCTGCTTGGCCCATCATTGCCACGGGGCTTGTCACCATGTCCTGTCTGATGCTGTGGAGCTTTGTGTTGGTTTTGGCACCACAGTCATGAAACATTTATGATGGGTTTGAGGAGCTGAAGTTTGTATGACACCACAGACATGGTGGAGAAAGCTAGAAGCCACTGTTCTGCTTTTCCTGCATTGGTAAAACTCCAAGTGTATTAAGAATTTTGTATTTACTCTTTTTTTTAGTGAACTGACAATGATTCTATTTAAACCTCTGTCTTTTACTGCTGTGTTCTAGGCTGTGTTTCTGGTACTTTTAGGTTGAAACCTATAGCAAGCTTCTATGAGCTTCATATCCATGGATATGAAAGGCAATACAAAAGCCAGGAAGATCAGAAGGTTTGTTTTCCTACTCTTCTAAAATGATGCTTTCCTGCAAAGATTTTTATTTTCATTAGAGACCATGAACCTTCATCTCTTCTCTATTCATCAAGTATAGGATGTACAATGGCAGTGTGTGTCCCCAAACCATCACTTTTCTTTAGTGTAATTTTTTTCCTTTTTTTGGTTGAAGGTCAAATTTATTCTAAAGGAAATTTTAGTGAACATCAAGCAATTTTCAAATTATAATGAAATGTGAAAATAGATGGATTTATGATACTTCCAAGCTAATTTCAGAATCCTTTGCTCTAGAATGGGCTACAGAAAGTAGAGTAGAGAGAGAGACACGGCTTAAAAGGATACATATGTTCATACTAAAGGACAGCATAATACTAAATCACAGCAATCTTCAAATAAAATAATGAGGTTTGTTCATCTTAGTTACAGTTTTCTTGGGATCAACCTTAAATCCATCTATGATTTATACATTTGTGTCCACACAAACAGAACTTGAGTTATGAAAATAAATGGATACAAACACACAATGGGAACATGGAGTTCACTCATTCAGCAGCTATGTTGTTCTTTCTAACGGAAAGAGCAGAGCAATGCTATGAAAAAGAAAAAAAAATGCTTAAAAGTTGTTGGGTTTTCCCCCCTCAAAGCACATAAGCACACAGTTCAGCCCCTTGGGACTTTCTTAAAGCTAAGCTTTGATATGATTGAATTTTCATATGCATAGTAATGAATCTTTGAGACATGCATGTTGCACATGTGTAGTGCAAATGGCACTGGTTGAGCATTTTTAGCAGTAAGCAAAGGCAGACTGCTCTGCACATGCTTGGGAATGAGGTGTTGCTTCACTCTGCAAGCCCTCTGCCTCATTCTCTGTGCATCATGTAAGTGTGAACCAGGCTGTGCATGCTTTTAAAAGCATATTTATCGGTCCAGTGAATGAGAGGACAGGGTTCAGTTCTACGTGTTTTGGCAGCTTGCCTTGAGAAAAGCAGTGACTTGCTGTCAGCATGATCTCCTCTCTGCAATCTGAAATTACTATATTGGAGATCTCTTAAAGGAACTGCGAACACAATACATTTATGTTGCAGTAGGAAACTTCTATTATTGGAATCTCATTCTTAACTAGAACGACATTAGGGAAAGTAATGCATCTGATGGGGGAAGATCTCCTTTATTTTTCCTTTTGCACAGAGCAAGGTAGCTTCCAGAATTGTTTGGTTGTTGGTTTGGTTTTTGGTTTTTTTGCTATATGTTCCAACAGAAAATGGTGCACCCCTTCTTGACAGTCTGAAAAGATACTAAACTGGACATTCTGCTGTGGCCTGACTTGTCAGGGTTAGTATATACTGCAGGGTACTTGCCATATTTCCTTGTTTATTTTCTTTTGGCTTGAAAATGAGAGTGCAGAGCCCTCCCACCCAGTTTGTTGTGGACACAGGATGCTGTTTTCTACTTTAAAAAATAAAAGTTTGTGCTTCTCTCTATCTTTTTGGCTTTTAGGTTGCCCACACAGAGACTGAGCTATGATTCTTTTACTCTCCATTTGGTAGGAATACTGGGTGGGTCCTTTCTTTCTTTTTCAAACATCATCTCCCCGTCGTTCTTCAGGAGGGCAGGAAGGAGACAGGAGATAGCAAATGGTCATGTGTTACCAGACCTGCCATTCTTAAATTTCAGTTTATCATCCACTCAGGTAGCAATAATGGTGACTCACATAACCAACAACTATGTGTGAGCTGAACACTATGGGGTTGCCCAGGGAGACTGAAAGTTGTTCCTTCAGACCTGTTCAGTTGCTGTTACTCCCAACAAAATTAAATTTCCATTTGTATATTATTCACATCCAATTCCTGTGGTAGGGGGGGAGAGTGGGTGTAGGGCAGAAATGAAGAATGGAAATTTTGGGAACCAAGGAAGGACCATGAAAACAGGAGGTTGCCATCCTCTCTCCACACTTTCTCCATGTGGAGCCAAATGTTGATGCTGCTTCGTGTCATCTTACAGGTAGAGAGGAAAACTGCCTAGGCTTAAAATTCTGCTTTATAGTTTGGTGGTAGTACTAAACTGCTTAGCTGCAAAAAGTGTTTTTTAATTGTTTAAATAAATACAGAGTTTTTAAAATGCTCTTTAGGAATGCTTGTAAACTTCTGTGCTTGGATTTGTCCCCATTGCTATCTTCCAGACATCCCACTCCTCGCCAGGAAAATGGCTTTTTAACAAGAAGAATCCTCTGGAAATTAACTTTCTGAGGGGGTCCTGGCCACAGCAGCTGCAACAAATTGCCACTGAACTTCAGTCCCAATTGGTTTTTATTGCTAAAAGGATAAGTGACCAAGTGAATACTTGTATTATAGCTTCACGACAGTTTATTAAGTATCAAATTGTAGTGTGTGATGTTGTCTAACCAGAAGATTAAGGTTTTCTCTGTGGAGAAAATTTTCTCTCAGACTTTGTACCAATGCTTAAGCTGCAAGAGGGTGGGAAAGTCCTGCCAATCCCAAACTGTTCTGTGGTTAGGCTGGCTTAGGATTTTCCTCTGCTGGGGCTGGTCAGTGATGTCAGCACAAGCAGAGCTATAGCAGCACGAGGCAGTCAAGAAGTCACAGCACCGCAATCCATTGCATGTCGATCCCTGCTGAGGAAACAAGTCCACGGGGGGCATTTCCTGAGCAAGAGGATTTTGAGTAGCAGCACAGCTTCAGCATAGCTCAGATTATGCTAACTGGGAAGCATTTTTGGCACAATTTTCCAAATAAGCAACACAGAGCCCAGGAATTTCAATAAAGGATGGAGCAAAACCTTGAGATGGTATAGGAGGTGTGCTTATGTCCTTGAGCAGGATTTGCCACCTGGAAAGGTGGTGCAGGTCTGCTTGTCTTCCTCTCAGCCTCTCTGCTCTAACTTTGAGGATCCTTCCTTCCCCAGACATGCTGGCCTCACTCTCACTGCTGTAGGTTTGGGACTTGGGTTTGGTTTTGGCCATTACATTTGCAAGGATGAAGCCTTTTCTTAAGCACTATCCTCTTAAGTTATCAGTGAAGAATAGATAAGAGAATCTTTATTTCAGGCACACATGTGCACTGCAGGTGTGAAGGGAACTCTTAAACTGTTTATGAGCGCACAAAGCCCCATGAACAAAGAGGGCAGAAAAGAACGTTGTCATTTTAAGGAAAAATATGTTTTAAGGCCCTGTTAAAAAATAAAGCAAAAACAGAGCAGCAAATAGGCTGCAGATTGTCTGTAAGAGGGATTAGAACTCTGAAAATCTCTGATTTTTCTAAACAGGCTTGTGCCACAGGCTGAGTTAGCCAAGATGCCATTCAACAATAGAGGGGGTATCTGCTGTCAGGCTCTTGTCTCAGAGAGTTACCCACAAGGTCCTCTTCCAATAGGAACACACAGGCGAGTACACATGCCTTAACTCTGTTTTAAAGGTTTTAGATGACTACAAGTCAATGCATACATTGTAAAAACAGGTGTGATAGTGGGGTGTGTGTTCCAGATCTGCGGTGCCCTTGTCACTCTTAGGTTTGGTGGGATTGGAGTCTATTTTACAGTTAAAGGGTCAGAAGAGAAGGGCAAGGATGGCTGAAATGAGAGAAAACACTAGTTTATTTAACAGTCATGTGATGATGTCTTAATTTGTTTGGAACAGCTTTCAGGTACACTGAGGGTAACATCCATAATGGTGGTGACAATACAGTACCCAAACAAAATTGGTGTAACTCACTCCCCTCCAGCACTGTTTTCCAGCAGATGCATCTAATAAACTTGGCCACAGACACAAGTTCATGCTGCCCAGAAATACTACACTTCAGCTCCTTGCTCTGCAAAACGTGCTGCTTTATTGCCCTTCTTATCTAAGAGGTGCCACACAGTTCTGCACAGAAAGCCATCTCAGAGGTTTGGCCTTTTTTATAGATAGGATGAACCTGAAATGTATTTATGTACCTAATTCCCTGAATGTTTCCAGTGGGAATTATGTTTTTCATGCCTTTGGGTGGTGGGGGTCATGGTCTTTTCCATTCACAAGAGAAATTCAGAGGAAATAGTCTGTCTGAGGCTCAGTGCGATGAATGCTCAGGGACAAGGACTACTCTTCTCTTTCATCACCTATATAAGGTAGTCCAAATTTGGTCATCAGAATAATTTGCTACAATTATTATTACAGAAAGGTTAAATCAGAATAATTTATGCTGTTCCCTCAATGATGAAATAATTATATAAAAGATCAGTGGTAGATCTGATCTAATGTAGCAGACACAGTTACTCTGGACCTTCTCTCTGGATTCCAATCTTCATCCAGAGTAACTTTTTTCTTAAACCAGCATCTTTTCTTTTTTCTCTGTAAAACTGGACCAGGATGCCGAGATGTTGCAAGGAGAGCTGTAGAGCTTGTCTTTAATGAGCCCCTTCCTGACCCACCCTATGTAAAGCAGTTGACACATCATGTGTTGTGCAGCTGGGACGGCTACCCTGGCACATGTCTCTGATATATGAAGGTATTGACTTTGGCCTTTTGGAAGCCCCGGTCCCATGCTGTTCTCCAGAGTCATGTTTAAGTCATTTCCAGATACTGTGGATATAGGGGCGGTAGGAGCAAAAGCTGAAGTGGAATTCATGAGTTCAGATTTAGCTGATTCTGTGAAAACAGATTGCACAACACAGACTGACAGTTTCTGGATTAGATTTTCTCTCTTTCCTTGGTTTGACCCCCAGTGCTCCTCTGTCAGCTGGTCAGTATTTGGTTCTGAAGCTGTAGAGTTTGTGCGTTTGTGTGTGTGTGTGAGTGGTTTTTTAGTTCGAGCTTTTTCGGGGGTAGTCTTTGTGCTTGTACGCTTTGACCATTGTTAGTAAGATGGTCACTGCTCTAACTTTTGATCCCCTTCTGTCCTAAATGACCCTATTGTCAGGACATTAATTTAAAGAGTAGCTACTACAGGACATTTTGTGAACATTTGCTTCTTCTGAAGTTCATTTTAACAATGTTTCACCTGAATATTTTTCAGAACAAAAAAGTTTCTAAGGCTCTTCTGTCCTGACAACATGTGTAAGGCTGAGGCTTCCTTCTTCCTCCCAGCCTACCTCACAAAACCCTCTCTCAATACACAACCTTAATCATACCTGTAAGTGCAATCTCAAAGTTCATCTTTCAAAACAGCATTTTTTTACCAGACTAATAAGACATCAAAATCAAATTACACCATTTTTGCTCTTCAAATATTTGTGCTAATGCAGGTACAGCTCAAGTACAAAAACTTCAAAGAATCTGAATTGCCAAGGGATGACCCATTTCGTAACTGATTAGAATAACTGATAATTGATCAAAAATAAGCAGGACTAAACTGCTACATTTCACTATACAGGGAGGCTATAGGCAAAGCTTCGCATAAACCTTTCAGGACTGATGCTGTTCAACTTATTGACAAATGTTCTGGAAAATGGGGAACTAATGAGGCACAGTAATTTTTACAAAATTTAGTCACAACAGTAAGAACTTAAGTGGACCGCAGAGTTGCAGTAAATGCCAGTATGCTGATCACCTAAGTGATAAATCCCATGGGTAAAATTCCATTTCTAATAGTGTAAAGCAATATATATGGCAAAAATGTGATGGCAGTTGAGCACGTACAGTGATAACTTGTAATTTAGAGTGAATTTAGCTATCTTCAGTGGTGAAGCAACAGCAGAGAGACAAAAATTAAATACTAAAAAAAATATAAAAAGATGATTCCACTTGGAAGTGGAATATCAGGAAGTGAAAAAACAAAACCAGGGTGTTTTTAAACTGGTTCAGATTTCATGGTGCTGGATAACTGTTAAAAGATATAAAAAGCAGTCAGGATTAAACGGAGAAGGAGGATGGCAGGATCATCATAACAGCAGAACTGCTTAAACACAGGAGACACTAAATAGAATGCAAAGACCCGGTTTGGAAAAGGAATGCCCATGGGAGAACAGGACGGAGAGAGATAAAGTAATGAAGAGTCAGGAGAAGGTGACTGGGGAGCAGTCGCTCAGTGTTTGCTGTAGAAGAGCCAAGAGCAGACTGTGTGAAATTATCAGACAGCCAGGAACTACTTTTTCGTGTTGTGGAGCTCATTGCCACATGATGCTGTGGGAGCCATATGGAACTGCTCAAATGGAGAGGAGACAGACACAGAGATGAGAGATTGCACTGGTAGGTACTGAACTTTGAGCTTCAAATCTGTCTAAGTGACTGTTGGCTAGAGCTGGGAGAATGCATCTGGGAGAAGTCCTTCTGGACTTGCCTAGGATATTATTCCTTTGAGTATTTGCATCTAGCCTGACCACTTTGCTCTGATACATTACAGCAACTTTTATGGGTTTTTTATCAACATAAATATCAATAAAAATTTGTATTTTATCAGTATCATAAGTAGCCCAGCTTGTTACCTCATTTTATCAGGAAACTTAAGCATATCTGGTTCAATGTAAGCATTTGTGTTGCTTAATGTAGTTCTGTTAAGATGTGCATATACAAATATTAGGCAAAAACTTCACTACTGAGCTGAACCTGATCCTTGGGTCTATGACAGTGGACACTGATTTTCATATCGTCTCCAATGCCCATGGACATCAGTGCTAATACTCCCATGAATCCCAGTGTGGCTGTGTTATCCACATTTTTAGTCAAAATGTTAAGTAGTCCAAAGAGATTGCTGCAGCAAATGGAAAACATGACTACCATGAAAAGGAAATGGAAAAAAGAAGAGGCAAAGAGGTTTAGAACAGATTTACAAGGAATGTAGCATACACAAGTCATGGGAGACTTTTCAAAGATTTTTGCTGCAATTTAGTCAGCTACAGAAGTAAATACTTTCCAAAAAGGGTAAGATTTTCAAGTCACTCATTACTCAGAATGAAGATTTTTGGGTTTGGGGAGAGCCTTTTTGCTTTTCTTTCTAATTTCCGTAAGAATTTTGCTAATGGGTAAATTTTTCCCTTGCGAAATATCATTGTACACAGGGCTAAATATCTTCAAACTTTTCAAAAGTCAAGGTTTCCGAAGTTGTTACAGTTTTGATGGAAACTACTCTGAAGCCGGGGAAATACAGGGTTGGTTGGCTCTGTCGATAAATAGGTACAAAAAGCTGAGGACAAAGAGCAACTCAGGATTACAGTCAAACAACCCAGTAATCTCCTGTTTTATCTTTGAAGTCAATTTGACCAGAGATTTTAGGAGCCTAAATAGAAGTCACAGTGTTATAAGTGCTGGTATGTGTCTGTGTGTCTGTCTTTCCCTGCTTTCACCAGATCCTTCTCTGCACCAGGCAAAAGTTGGAGTTCACAAAATATTGTGTTCCCCCTGCTGTTTTCCCCTTGCAGCAGTCTCTGATTACCATCTCTGACTTAATGAGTATTGATAGAATTAAAAAAAAATTTAAAACCCTCCTTTGATCTCCTCTTCCACCTGCAAACTCCAAAACTGTTAAAAGTCGTGGTTAACACACGTTTAAATGCTTTGGCATTCAGACTCGATTCCAACCATCCAGGTCCAGTAAAAAACTTGGCAGAGCTGCTGCCTCTCCACTGTGCTTGAGAGCAAGATGTGACATCTTGTGACCAGTTGATTGATGTGAAGGCACTTGTCACATTTATGGCTAATGCAGTACATGATTCTTGGTAGAATCAACCAAGTCCAGTCTGCTCTGCTCCCTTCTCTAAAGCAGATGTGGAAAGGAGCTTGCTGTCCTGAACTTGTCTGCTTGCTAAAATCTCTGATGCCTTTTCTGCTGGTGGAAAAAATCCCAACTAATGGTGTGTATTTGTTCATTCTGCTGTTTTTGTGCATATAGCATATTAGCTATCTGAGCACAGTGTTTTTAATGGCTGTGTGAAATAGTATTTACAAGGGCCACAAATGCTTTGTTGGTTGGACTTCAAGCAGAAGGTTTGGTTGGCTCAGTCATCAGTCATGCTAAATTTCTATGGCATTGATTCCAAAAACCTGTCATTTAAAATGAATTTCCCTATCATGTAAAATGTTGCTCTTTGAAACAAATATATGATATTTTAAAGAACTCAAAACATTTGGAAGATGATAACATAGATGACCAATCAAAACATTTACACAATGGGGAGTATTTTTAGAGAAGAGAAACACAGAAGAAATTAAATGTCATAAAGTTTAATAGGAAGTGCACAGGTTGAAGATGATCCTGCTTAAATCAATATGCCTCTAAACAGTATTTTCTAAACTTGCCTTGGAATATTTTTTTTTAAAGGTGCATACCTAACATATTTTCTACTTTTGGAACTACATTTTTTTGACAAAATATTCTGCTTCCAAAACACCTGGTAGGATCAGAACTTAGAGAGTGCTTTTAGTGCTTAAGAGAAAACAGACAAAATTTTAATGGAAACTTCATAACTTCCTTGAGACTGTTCCATTTTCACATAAAAATTCTTGGAATAAAAGCTGTTTTTTTCTTTTTAATTGTTCAATGTAATAAAAAGGTGTCATTTTCACAATTGGTACAGGTTCAAAGCAGAACAATATCCTAATATATTGCAGATAGGAAGAATATTTGTTTTGGGAACCTGCATTTGCTCTTGAATCAGCAGGTTACTGCTGCATTCATTTTCTGTACTTCTCAGCTTTCATGCTCTCTTATCCATCTCTTTCTGATATTATATTAAACTCTTGAGTGTATAGAAATTTAGGTTCCCAGGACTCTGAATTAGACTAGAACTCAATTAATCTGACAGACTTTTGAAACTGGGTCTGTAATTCCCAGTTCATTTAGATACGTAATGATCATTTAATCTTCTGTCTGTATTTCTATTTGCTCACTCAATTTTTTATGCAGTAGAAGTCAGTCAATCTTCAGATCAGAAGCATATGGTACCCCTCCAGCAGAAAAACTTTTTCCACCAACATTTTGAAGAGAAATCTAAATAAATAACCCCCAAGGCTGAAAGCAGCCTATTCACCAAACAGTAATTCCACAGGAAAAAGAAATGTTCAGCAAAGTGATCTTTCATTTGAAAATTGGATCCAGACTCTACAAACCGAGAAGGGTGAGCAACTGTGTCATATGCAGTGCAATGCAGTTTGTCTGCAAAGGGTGCTGCCACGAGGTACTAATGTTCTGCTTATGGGGAAGTGCAGTCTGGGCAAAAGTTAAACAGTTTGTTTGTCAGCAAACTGTTGAAATCATGGTGCCATGAACATTATCCCTCATGAATTATAAACAATGCATATGGACCATTCACCAGCTAGTTCAGAATGATGCAATTCAGGACAGATTCATCTTTCAACACTTTGTTTTGAAAATGTAGATTTCTGTTCTTTGAAGAAAGATGGTAAAACCATTACGTCTGGAAGGAAACAAAAATTAGTTTTTTTGAAAGGTCAGGCACACAGTTCCATGTTTATATTTTGGTCTAATATTGTAGTTTCTTGGTAAATTAATCATTGCTGCCTTTTTTTTCACAAGGATAAGAATTCACTTCTTCCATGGAGCTAAGTTTAGTAGTAGTAGTAGTATCTTATTGAGGATGGAGGGAGGAAAAGTAGTGTAAGGACTTAATGGCCAGTTGTCCTGTCAAAATGCAGTGTTATAACTCTGCTGCCTCTTCAAGCAGCTATGTGTATTTCAAATCCAAGAGTTCCTTTCTGAAAAGAAAAATCACCGTAAGCTATTAAAACTTTGAAAATCTCTTTTTTCCTGAGTTACACTGATTTTTTTCCACTTGCACAAGTGCTCTGAATTGAAAGAAAATTTCAGCAGTAAAATAGCTGTAAGTTTGTGATATTTATGTAAGAGCTACATCCATTATCTTTGTGCTCCAGTCTCAGGTGAATTTGTGCTTAAATTGATTTAGAAAGCAATCACTCAGAAAGGGATTTTAGGTGGCAACTAAAGCATTTCTACCTTTAAAACACTTCCAGAATTTTAGCCAAGGACATAATTTTGGGGTGGTATAGTAAAGAGCATGTCTATTGTTTCCCTACTGTAATACCACATCCTAATTTGATATTTTTTATATTATATGAGACTTATATATCTGTACATATGTGCGTATATATACTAAGACCATTCATGATATGTGGATTAAGCAGGAAGTTTATAATTTATTTTCTGGGGTTTTTTTTTACCGATACTCTTGTTGTTAGAACTGCTTTTGCAGTCTCTAGTATCAGGAAAAGGGAAAACATCATAAAAGAAGTTCAAGAAATTTTCGTAAATACCCAAACCCTTCAGTTCTTTTTAGGAAAAAAAAAAACCCAAACCCTTAAAGAAATTAGATCTCTTGAAAACTAAATTATTTATGATTTTGAATTTAATTATTCAGTTTTATTCACTGCTCAAAGAATAGCAAATTTCCTTTTCTAAATAGTTTTGAAGGTAAGGTTGGAGTTTGGAATTAAAGTAAAGTTATTATAAAAGAGGTTGCTTTAAAAAATGGTATAATGTGCTTTCATGTGTATTGTTTTCCAAAGTTTAAATTTAGTCAGTTCACAAACAGAATGAGAATTACTCTATCTCTTGGAGATTAAACCTTTCCTGGGATCAGGCTGTGCACTTTTTCTGGTTCACTCATTACCAATAATAATAATAATTTTGTGATTGCCTTTTGGTCAAGAACTTTGCTGTTGATGCACATGCTAGAGGAGATTAAAATTATTTATCTGGATTAAGTTTAATAGGTGTGATAAATGAGGGGAAATGTTTACTGTGTTAAGAAAATTTAGAAAACAGCTGATTTTAGATGAATCTGATGGCACCATTTAACATATTCCTTACTTCAGCAACCTGATTTTGGGTGGAAAGACTAGTTAAGGCATTTGTAGCACAAAACTAGTGTTTCTTTGATTAAAGAAGCATTGTTGAAGCATAAACTAATTTCAACTTGAAGGGACTGCTTTGACTCAGGTCCCCCCCAAAAATAACCACAGTAATAATAAATGTAACATTGATCTCATATAGTTGTACAAGAAATCTGAATACTGTAGTACAACCTGACTAATTGGTACTGCTTGTCATATTCCTGTGGAAATTAGTGGGAAATTACCAATTTCCACCAATAGCAAAGCTGGCCTTGCAAATAACTTTATATTTTTTAAATTCCTATCACTTCAAACTACAGTGGCACAAAACAAACCTGCATTAATTCTTTCCTCTTATAAGTGTGCATCCTGGCATATCTGACATCTAGAAGTAGTTAGGAATTCCAGCCAGCCTTCTATGTCTGTTCTTGTAAAATTGTATGTCAGTTGAAACTGCCTTACAAATGTATGTTGTCTTTGTCTTACTCCTCAGCTTCAGTCACATTTTAAAACATGGCTATACTGCTTGTTTGCTTGTATAGAAAGATCTGTTAGCTGGTGTTTCTGTCTCGTGTTTATCATGAAAACTCACTGGAAAACTCAGTTGGTTACATAGAATTATTTCTAAACCACTTCCTACTTGGTAAGGTAAGGATGGGATTGATAAAACAAAGAAATGTTCATTTGATGTGTGGTTTTGTGACTCACTGGATAAAACTGTTTATGCTGTGTGACTCCAGTAAGTTTTCAAACAACATCAAGGAGATATTTATTGGCACCACTGTTTTTGTGGCACTGAGAGAAGAATAAATAAGTGTAAAGGAACAGCTGTTTGAAGTTCTTCTAGGAGAATTTAAATCCCATATTGTCCAACAATGTGAATGAGTCTGCATTTGAATGCTAAACCAGAAAGGTTTATAGTGCATATGGTACCTATTTGAATTTTTTAAACGTCTAATTTCTGCTGTGGAAATGGAGGCCAGCTTGAGTTATTTATTGTGGGATGCAGAAGGAAATCACGACCCTTTGCAGGGACATGTTAGAATCCCTGCACCATTCAGCCAGTTTTCTCCTGTCACACCTACTTAAATTTTCAAAGAGAAGCTTTAACGTATTGAGTGTGCTCTGGATCTTACTAGTTCCGAGCACTTATGACAGCTTTCAGAGATTGCTGGTGGCTCCCAGTAGATTGTAATTCTAGAAACAGGAGCCTGATGCTAAGCATCACCACCTGTTCTCCATTATTTTCCTTCAGAAGAAAACAATGCAAGTATAAGATTACATACTAATGGAACCCATTTTCACTAAATAGGTACATTTGGTCACATGTTATTTGGTGGCCCATAAAAGAAAAAGAAGGAAAATAGTAAGCTGTTTTCAAAAGGGAGAAGCAAATAAAACTTACGAGTTTCCTAACCAGGATAGCTAAACTGAATTCTTCCACAGCAGGTATACCAATATGCAATATGTAAGTACATACAGATTGCTTGTTGGAATGGCTGTGTTTTCAATTTGATTTGTTGACATATCCTAAAAGGCTTTGGACTTCATTCATCTCTTTGTAAATGCACTATAGAACTAGATTTGAACCTTTTTGGCATTTCACTGAATTCCTATTGCTACTTTGCTTAAAACAATACAGGTCTCATCTCTAACCAAAGTTTCTCTACTGCCCCTCAGTAGAAAAAATTGTAAGCAGATATAGCACGGTTATAATGATACTTGCAAATTATGCGGTATCCGTTATATTCTGTTATCATTTTCCATACACCAGCATGGTCCCATGTTATATCTCTGCTATATGCTCCTGAGACATATATCTAGATAAGTGAAGGAATGTTTAAATGAACTCATCACTGCTTTTATTACAGGTGTTAGCATGTGCATGTAGGCTGCACATTTTTCAAGCATGGAAGCATGTGTATGTCTCCCTCCCTCGGAATCCTGAGCACTCCAGCATTCACATAGAACCTGTGATGGCCTGGCCTGCTCGGGGTACTCACCAGTCCTGGACTGAGGTGCAGGCCAGCCTCTAAATTGTACCTATATATCTACTTCTTAGCACTTCTTGTTGCTGTTTTTCCTTTTGCTAATACCTTATTCCCAAGACCATTCTAAAAAAAGCAGCTTTTTTTTAAAAGAAGTTTTTTCCTGCTTGTGACACTTGGTGATTCTTCTCCAAGAGTCCATGTCAGACTGTTGGTAGCCTGTAAGTAGTTCTGCTTCTTGTAAACTCTTCAGTAAAAAGTGGTGGGTTTTTTGAGATGACATGCTTTTTGAGGCATTTTAGTTCCTGATTTTTGAAAACAAGGTTCA
>NW_008238448.1:2234947-2253988 GCF_000691975.1 Corvus brachyrhynchos | reverse complement strand
TTTTTGAAAACAATGTTCAGCAGTTAATTGAATGGCAGCAAATCAAGGGTGACTTTACCCACTTCTTGCACCTTTGGAGAGATGAGGTGTTATTAGCAGTGTTTCTTTGCTGTGATCATGCTTGGGAGACAAACCCCTCAGTCAGTAACACCATCAGAATAAATGGGGCCGTGTGTGTAGGATGCTTTATAGCTACTTTAAGTCATTTCTGGAGTAGGTTTGGTGGCTGTATGAGGCAGCCTAAATGGAAGGACTGTCTCAGCTCTAATTACCAATGGAGAAAGACTTAGGATCAAGCCTTTGATCTGGTTGATTCTCTCAGATGTGTTTACCCTGTAGTATTGGACTGGAGTCTTAACTGAAGCTGAGGTTTTGCTCAGAGGAAGCAGAAGTAGATTTATGGAGTGCTCTATGGCTGCTTTTTCTGAATGAAGTACTGGTCTAATGACTTATTTTCATGGACTTGATTTGTCTTCAAATCAGATTATTTAAGCTTTGTAGGAGTTTCATTTCAGATGTACAAAATGGATTTTGGTGGACATTGTCAGACCATGACATTACTCAGTACACAGATGAGTGGATGTGGTGTTTCAGAAAAAACGACAGACATGGTCTTGGCTTTTCTGTGCTCAAAACAAAGCATTTCTATGCCTCTTTTCAAAAGTTTGTCCAAGTTGCTCTAAGTAACTGGAAGTGAATGCTTCCAACTAACAGAAAATCTACATTTCATAATTTTTCTCCTGGTATGTATTGATGACTTGCTCTTCAAATCTTTTCTCATGAGCTAAGTCTGTAATGAGTAAATCTATTGTGAAGCTTAGTAAAACCATGGGATCACTGTGAGGAATATTCATGTTAGGGAGAGATAGCAAGATCATGGCTTTTTAGCCTTTTGATTTACCAAATAACTTTAAACCTTCATTCTTATTTTGGCTGGGAAAGCCCCTTTGTTGGCCAGACACAAAATTTCCTTTTGTTTACATCAGGTTTTTTCTCACAGAGCAGATAACAGCAGTGATGGATTCAGCATCTAAAAGGTCTCTGGCAGGATGGGAGCCTGCACCCAGCCTGCTGAGCACTGTACAAATAGCTTTGCTGTTACTCATGCAGCTTGCTAATAAAAACAGTGATCTGGGAGAGTCATGGACAGAGTTCTGCCTAATGGAGTCTCATTCAAGCTGCGGTTTGCTGCTTTTCTTTTGAACTTCTCAAAAGTCCTTCTTGAGTTACACTTGATAGGAATGATAAGGATACTACTGCAAGTTCCTCAGCAAATCTGTAACACACAGAGCGTTTTTCCATTTAGATGTGTGTGTATTTACATGAAAGTTGGGTCTAAGATGGAGTCTCGTTTCCAGACTAGATGTACTTTGACTTGAAGACCTAAGATCATAAACTTTGATTTTTGGTGTATTGTAAACAACTGTGGCTTAGCCATCAGTGAAAAACAGCTGACACTGAAAAGAAATGAGGAAAGAAAGTCAGCAAATGTTTGTAAAAATAGCTGAAAGTGGTGCTGGGGAGGATCCAGGCATTTGTATTTTTCTCTTAGCATGCACTCCGTACTGGCCATCACTCTACAAATGGCTGGGTCTTAGTGCTGTGACAGATTGTTTCACTGCTGCTAGTGCTGATATTTGTCAGTGCCTTCCATCTCCCTTCACTGAGTTTTATAATGAAGGCTTAAAACTACAGCAGAGAAATAGGTCAGTGATTGCAAGGGTGTGTGTGTAGACCTTTGTCCTCTGTTTAAAGAAAAATGGGCTAACTGCACTAAGATGTGCTTCTTCCTTTATTTTGCCAGGTCTCGTGTTCAAGCATGGTAAGTCTTGTTAATACAAGATAAGGAAAAATAAGGAAATACTTGGAAAGGGATGTTTTGGAGCAGAATGATTATGTTCTCTCAGAACGTGTTAGAAAAATATCAAAATAGCAATGTAGTTGTATTTTATGTTCAAGAAATATTCTGACTTATACAGAGGCCTAACTGATGGACAGTATACTTAGGACATGTTTTACTGAGGGACTTCTCAGTATCTGTGCTTATGCTCTTTCACACAGTCAGTCTATAGGCTTCAGCATGATTGCATTGGTTTAACTGAGGAAAATATTTTTTTGAATTGAATAAACCTGGCTAAATATACTTACATTAGATAATAACTATGTAAGTACGCTATGTGCTATCTAAGGCTTGAGCTAAGTATTGAGTAATTCATACACCCTATTGTTGCAGCTGAAGATAGCCTGACACCCTCAAACCAAGAATTTTGACTGGTCATTTATTTATAGTGATGTAAACGTATGTTTTTCCTTTATGACATAGTTTACCTCTCTAAAATATGTTATCTCCTGGTTTTTAACCCTTTAAGATAAGCAATGTCTTGCCTTCAGGCCAGGTCCTGAAAGGGACGTGCTTAAGGGAGGTTCTGTTGGTTAAAATGATAACAGTGCACCAAAACAATCAGTTCTGGGTTTTCAGGCAGCAAGTAGCAGCAAGACTGCGCCCCAGGGCCTCAGTTTAGAGAGCTCCTCTTAGTAGGCAAAGTGCTGATTGCTCCTATCTCATAAGAACCTTTGAATTGTTTTCAATGAAAATCCACCAGATTTAGAAAACACTCTAACTTTTAAAGACTGATACGCAGTTACTTTATGATTTTCCTACTTGGGAAAAACTTCTTAGGACAATGGGAATTGTGCCCGTTTTGAGAATGAGTGGTCTGTGGGAAAGTGGTCATTTTCTGTTTGGATTTTCTCCCTGTGTTTTTTCACAAAACATGCAAACACTCAGGTGAATTTAGTCACTTTGGTATGCAAAGAGCTGCCCGGTGGGTTTTGCAGCTCTTTCAGCAGAGCAGGTGTGTAACCACCACTGATGTAAGAGTTGGTTCAGTGCAGGTGGAGAGAGATCCTCAAGGCCAAGTGCTCATCAGAGCTAAAGACATGGCCCACAGGGCACCTTGCCAAGCAAATGTGTTGTCTAGTTGTTTTAATTCCAATGTATTCAGAGGAGTCCTGTCTCCTGGAGAGTTAGAGGAACAGGAAACTGAAAGGGAATTGCTTGACTTGGGAAATACCCTTCTCATGACTAAGGAAAACCACCCGGTGTTCATTACTTTTCTGTGATGAAGTACTTTTAATTCATGTCAGTCTAGTCTGCTTTTCTGCCTCCTTGACATGTAATAGGAAAATAATCTGTTGCCCAAGAGATGAATCATGTTTTGTGTACAGTAAACTATTACAAATACATTATCAGAAGCATAAACATGTAAATAATGTCAAGCATCTGAGTAACTTCACTACTGCTAGTAAACTACCCAAGACTTAGTTACAAATATTTTTATCTGTCTAATTCAAATTCTTTTTTTTTTCTCTGGCGTGTCATGTGAAGTATAGGAAAACAATAAATCCTATCTCCATATCTTCTAGGAAACACTCTAGCAGGAAACCTTCCTTTGTGATAATCACATAGCCATGGTCAATATTTGGTTTCAACATGAAGTTTAGGGAGAACTCTGAACATAGCCATGCTCTAAAAGATTTTTGCCAGTTGTTAAATAGACTAAGTTTGTCTGTAAAATATGCTTTACAAAATCGAGATGTTTCTATAAAGTATGCTTCCATGGCTATCACTCAAAAGTAGGACACATTTTTTCCTACTTGGCTGGTAAATGTGGTCATCTTGATTTGTGTCTCTTTATAAAGGAGATAATTGTTACAGTCACTATCACTTATATTTAGCATGTCTGAAAGGAAGGGTACAAATTCAGAAAAAAAGAAATAATCATGCAGTTAAATTAATTATTTCTGTACTGTGCACTTCTTATGTGGCCTTGGCACAGCAAGCCATTTAAACCCCACTACCTTGGGCCCATCTGCTTGAAAGAAAGAAGAAAGAAAATAGAAAAGGCAGACAAAACCAATGAAGTAAAACACTTAAAATCTTCTCTGCCCTTGTTGGTTTTGCTATGTAGGCTATCTAGCAGGTAAAGAACTGATCATGTAGAATTCTAAGGAAGCACAGGACCTAGACACTGCCTCTGGGCAAGGTTACAATGCCAACAAGAGGAACTCATATATAGATTGACTCTGTGTTTGCACTCCAGGGCACTTAAATGTGAAAAATTCCTGCTAACGAAGCACGCAGTACCCTAGGAAATTCAGCTCATGCAGAATAGAAGTTGTCAAGAAGGTGGTACAATATTACCATGGTTCCTGCTTCTTTGCCTTTCCTAACACGAATCAGATATGCACTGAAGTTTTCACTATAATAAAGATGCGAGAACTAAAAAGTAGTATCAGGTTGCTGCATCTGGCTTAGCTTTAGAAGTGGAAATGTAGTAACAGTAATGGGATAAACGAAAGGGCCACCCACTATAAAGTGTGGGTGACCAGTATAAGGAAAAAGCACCCCCCCTCCCCCTTTAATGCGTATTTATTCCAAAGGCTGTTACAAAGAAATTGTTCTCAGTCTGATGTAGTGCCAAACATAGGGGATTAAACTTTTTAATGACTTTTTGTTGACCAACATCCAAGACATCTAGGAACAAAGCAGAGATTCTGTAACTCCACATAAAGAATATTATTTTCAGACAAGAAGAGAGTGCTTGAAAACATAAGTTCAGAAGATAGGGTAAAAGGTAGCAGGGAAGATGATAAATGCAAGTCTCAGTGGCAGAACCATTTATTTTGAGGGCAGAGAACAGATTTATAGCTAATTCCATGTTAAATGCCAGAATTCTAGGTAATTGCATGCTGACAATGACTAGAATAGGACAGTGTCCATTTTGGCTTGATTCAGAAATTGTGTAGGATTCTTTCTTTCTTTTCTTTCTTTCTTTCTTTCTTTCTTTCTTTCTTTCTTTCTTTCTCTTTCTTTCTTTCTTTCTCTTTCTTTCTTTCTTTCTCTTTCTTTCTCCTCCCTTTTTTTTCCATTTCTATCAGATTAAGTCAGGCTTTTTTCCTACAAATTAGGTGTTTTCTGAAATCCTACCATTCTGTCTCTTTTGTGTCGTGGTCCCTAGCACTGAAGGAAGTCTTGCTTGAAAATGCAAAGGGGCCCATAAGATCGAGAAGAGGGTGTAGTCAGAGTACAGTGTCTGGAATGAAAGATAGTCCCCCAGTGACTATTCCAGACTGAAACCAAGAGCAGTCTCCACTAACTCAGGGACTCCAGACATAAATGTAGTCTGAAGCCACCCTCTCTCTTTCTCTCTCTCTTTCTCTCTTTCTCTCTCTCTTTCTTTCTCTCTCTCTTTCTCTCTCTCTTTCTCTCTCTCTTTCTCTCTCTTTCTCTCTCTCTTTCTCTCTCTCTTTCTCTCTCTCTTTCTCTCTCTCTTTCTCTCTCTCTTTCTCTCTCTCTTTCTCTCTTTCTTTCTCTCTTTCTTTCTTTCTCTCTTTCTTTCTTTCTTTCTTTCTCTCTTTCCCCTCCCTTTTTTTTCCATTTCTATCAGATTAAGTCAGGCTTTTTTCCTACAAATTAGGTGTTTTCTGAAATCCTACCATTCTGTCTCTTTTGTGTCGTGGTCCCTAGCACTGAAGGAAGTCTTGCTTGAAAATGCAAAGGGGCCCATAAGATCGAGAAGAGGGTGTAGTCAGAGTACAGTGTCTGGAATGAAAGATAGTCCCCCAGTGACTATTCCAGACTGAAACCAAGAGCAGTCTCCACTAACTCAGGGACTCCAGACATAAATGTAGTCTGAAGCCACCCTGTTCTTGCCTCTTGGACTACATGTGCTCATTCTCTCTTCTGAGAATTGGGGGTCTGGGTTTGTTTGAATTAATAGTGAAGTCATTACACTATGTAAATATGTTAGTCTTCATCTGGTTTTACTCACAAGCTATTCTTGCCTTGCTGTGCTGTTCCCGTTTTCTTGTTTGTGCAAAATTAACCAGGAGCATTTTAAAAGAAAAGGGGGGAAAAGGGTGAATAGTGTTGAAACCTTGATTGCTACGTTATTTACCACAGGCTGAAGTTTGGTAGGCAGTTCCAACTTAATCATATAATAAGAGTACAATGGCATTTTTAATGAAGCTTTTAGGGATCCTTTCTCTTTCTCATCTTTGGCCTTCTTTGAGTAAACTGTGATAATTTGCCTTAATAGCC
Organism: Corvus brachyrhynchos; assembly: GCF_000691975.1. Lineage (NCBI taxonomy): Eukaryota > Metazoa > Chordata > Aves > Passeriformes > Corvidae > Corvus > Corvus brachyrhynchos. Next base: position 2,247,885 of record NW_008238448.1, on the reverse strand, counting down.
TAGTATTGCAAGTTTTCATTTTGCTCTTACTGAGGAGTCAGCTGAGCAGCAATATGAGTGTAAGCACTTCAGGGAGGTTGCCTGTGCCCTCAGGGGGCTGTGACCAAGTGTTTTCCCAGGACAGCTGATTATTTGCAGGTAGTCCCATTGCATAAGCACTGCTGGCTCCTCATCCAAGCACGTAAGCACTTCAGGGAGGTTGCCTGTGCCCTCAGAATTGCTCCTAGAACTGCTCCTAGAATGAGTCAGAATGAGGAGCTGCACTCTCATATTGTAATTCTTCCTGTTGCTATGAAAAGGAAAGCCCCAAGCTGCATTATTGACTTGTCCTGTTTCTCAGTCTCACTCATGCAGACCAATTGTAAAAACTGAAGAAATATTAACTTTTTTTGGTTTTTTTTTATTTTTCCTTAAAACTCGTGGACTTCTGTGGCAATGCCTCTGAATCACCTGTGGTACAAGAGACTGGAAAGTGGGAGGTGGTGCACGTGCCCCAAAGCTGTTTGTTTGTTCTGACATTAAAGCTGGACTGATGGATTTTTGATGTCTGATTTCATTCTCTGTAGCTGCTTTGGCATTCTCAGTTCCCCTCGCAGTGGAGCAGTCACAGCCATCACATTGCAGAGGGCTCACGTAAAACAGGAAAAGAGGGAAGGCGTTTGGAATATCAGATGACAGTGGTGGTTTCTGATGCATAGAGAAAGAATTGGGGATTGAAAGAGGCATATGAGCCAGGTGTTCTCACATAAATGACCATAAGGGAAGGAGACAATAATACTGACATTTGGTAATGATGTTAGGTTGTGGTCAGCAGTCTTCTGCTGAGGTGGAGACTGCAGTTCATCCTTCTCAGACATATGGCATCTGGCTGTCTCTCCAGCTGCCACAAAATCATGTTTGCAGGGCTGTCCTTTTAAATATGAGAACCAGAGAAAGTGCATTTTGAAAAATGGTGTCTTAAATGCTTCGTATTCTGCAATGCAAAGTGTATTCTGTAAGGAATACCAAAAAGTCATTTCCAGGGTGAGGATTGCAGATGCTGAACAAATGTTTATAACCTGAAAACACTCTCCAGGCAGTGTAGCAGACAAAGAAGAGTTTCTGCACTGACTTCAGTAAGACAGGTTTTCCCCCTTGTTTTTCTAGATTTTATGAATGTTTGAAAGCAAAGGCAGTTTACTCGCTTAGCAGGAATACTAGAGAAGGTAAAGCTGTCATCTCATTTTTCTTGCTTTGTATATATGCTTACAGAGATGGCTCCAAATTAAAGCTCCACCTTGAAAGTGTGCCATGATTTGTGGATGTTCAGACCCAGGTGTTAAACAGTAACTTGCTGCCAGTTCCCAGCAGTGTTATTCTACACCCAACCACATCATCTGTTTATTTCCCTTTGGTTTAGTGCCTGGTACTTCAGGAGCCATAGGGTCTGCTAGCTGTTTTCATCTGGGTAGTATTCTTAGTATTCCAACTGCTCATCCATCGCAGTAAACATATTTATCAAAAAGCCAGAAGAGTCTCATACTGAAATGGATGATAAATAGCCAATTAGAGACAAAACTAAAAAGCAAAACCATCAGAAAAGGGGTGGGGAAAAGGCAGAGATAAAAGAGCAAGAACAGTCTGTTGAAAAGACTGGACATAGAACAAAGCACATGTTAACAAACCTTCATTTTTTGAGCAGCCTTTGGTGGTGCATTTGAAAATGATGTAAAATCAAGACCTGGAGGTTTCCTGTCACACTGATTTAGTACTACACTGTTGACTTCAAAGATTACCTAATATTGTTTTGATGCTCTGTTGTGATGCTGCTGCTGGTAGTTCACCAGACAATATGAATCATACACATTGTGAGACAGAGTCTGTAACATTTGGGGTCAAACTGACTGTTCCCCAAATTTTTGTAACTTCTATAGCCATGTCTTCTGTAAGGTCCCAGTTCTACAGAGCAGGAAGCTGCCTTCAAAATCAAGTAGAGTAGGTGGCTCATTATTTAGCTGATGCACTTGTAGTCTTTCAGATTACCTTCCTCCATATGTCCTTCTGAAGCCAAGGCCAGCTTTAAACAGACACTACGCCCTCCCAGTAGGACACAAAATGTAGGTAGTTCTGTAACAGGTGTAGAATTATGAACTGTAGAATAACAGGTTGGAATGATCTAGATAGTCTAGATCTAAAATGCTTGTTGAAATCCATGATGTGGGCTGGGAGATCCATAGGGTAACAGTGTGAGTGAGATCTCATTCAGGAAAAATCTTTGGAGGTTATTTTTCTATCTGCACTGGGAGAGTCACCGCTCACACTGACTAGTGCTGTGTGAAATAGGGCAACACAGCTCCCCTGTTCATTTGGAGGTGTTTGTCTCCACCAGACGCAGCTACACACTCCCCCTAAGCACAGCTCCATGCACAACTGTCTAGGGCTTGCAGAACAGGATGTTGTTTTCCATGGCATTATTGTTTGGTCAAGGAAAACTTATGAGACTGCCCCTGTGAGTTCTGCCTGTTGGTACAGAGGGACCTCAGTGAGGTTTGTTTCCTGGTTAAGATCGGAATTTTCTTTCGCTCTAGGAAATCATGAGGGCTGAACTACTGCATGCTGTAGAAATGTTCTTCCCCTGGTGGTCTAGCAGTGGATTGAGAATTCCTTTGAAACATGAATATTTATTGTTTAATAATGCAGGCTTCTGGGACCATTATCCACACAGTTTGAAGGAAGGATCTTTGGAAGCTGCAGTACATGTATCCATGATGTAGCACTCTGTGAATCAGACCTCATGTTAGAGCAGTGTTGTTTTAAATTGAAGAGTTAAAAATAAATTCTCTCTAGAAGAAAGTGCCTATGATTAGAGGCTGAAGATGGTGCTTTTCTCTTTAGGTCTGGCAGAGAAATGGGTCAGAGATATATTATTTTAATGAGAAGGAGGTTTGGTGAGAAAAATTGAATCATTAAACTTGCTATGGCAACCAAAAGAAGTAAATCTGTTTCATTGCAACTACTGTAAGTTTTTCTTTCAGGAACGGTCTGTGCCACAGCAGTCACTGAGAATTGAGTTTCTGGTTTCTCAGTCTGAGACAGGATCCATGTCTGGAGCTGTCTGAGAGCACAGCATGATTTCCTCTGTGGGATAAATTAACCATGGCTTTGTGCTTGCACACAGTGAGATCCCTCACTATCATCTGTGCCTATGTTGAGCTAAGAATAGAAAAAAGCAACATCAGCAGTGCTGTGGGAAAACTACATCGCTCCAGATGACTGCTGATAAGCTCTTTTCTTGTTTGGGATTAACAATAAAATAGTAGTAAATAATGGTCATTTCTCATCCACATCTTAACCTACACATCTGCTTAGCAGCTAGGAGAAAGTTAGGCTGAAGTCTGTCAGAGGTGGATTTTTCTGGATACACCTGAGAAGCCATCAGTAAGTAGTTTAATTGCCTTGCAGGGAAAAAAAAGACAACCCACAAGGAGCAGGGAGTTTGCTTTGTTAGTTGGTTACTAAAAAGATTTGAATTCCCCTCTTACCCCCTCCATTCTGCTTTATCACATTCATGTGGCTCAGAATAAAGAGCTCTTATTTGCATTGTTACTAAGGTTTGTATCCTGTGAAATCATGTTAGGATTTCTCTCAGACTTCATAGAGAGGTTCTTCACTCTGTCTCCAAAGAGGCGAGTGGGACAAATCCCACATGTGATGTATTCATTTAGCTCTATAGGCCACATGTTGCATACAACTGTCCCACCAATGCTGGTCTGTTAAAAGCCAAAACAAATCTGAGATCCCAACTCAGAATCAGGCCCAACTGGGGAGCCAAACAATGACTTGCATTCTTTGTAGTTAGTCTTGACAGCGGGCTATTTGGTTAAAGCATATGTTTGCATTTCCTAATTTATTGGCATGCTTTTAATTTGGATTACTAATTCTTCAGAGAAAGAGAAAAGAAAAAGAAAACATGGCACCCCTGTGGCTATTTCATATGTTTGCTCCATGGGGATCAAGTCCTTGCTCTGAAAGATAGTTCTGTCCTGTCCAAAGCAGGATGGGAAGGAGAGACTCTCACCATGATTGAGCCAGTTAGTTGCTTCATTGTGCCTGATGGCTTTGGAATATTAAGCAATATGCCCAAGACTAAAGGGCAAACAAGCTCTTTTGTTCATCTCTCAAGTGGAGGTTGGAAACTCTGTCCTCTTGCCTATAGTTCAGGACAGTTTTGATCATCTAGCCGGCATACTGGCTGCAGAGAGGCCAGCTTCCATGTCCTTCACAGTCATTATTTTAAAATTTACAGAAATATGATTAATTGAAATAGAGAAAATAACCTTTTTTCCTTAAGTAACAAGTGAGTAATAGAGTGAGTTGCAGTACCAATTCATTTGTGGTAAGCTGTCTCATGGGCACTGTGTGAATATAAAAGATTGTGTAGATGTGATGTAGAAGAGATTTTGGCAGCAGCAGAAGACATGTCTGTAGTATGTGGTAGCATAGCCTAGCGGCATGGGTACTTGCACAGGATATGAATAAATAGGGATAGTACGTACAAGACCGAGTAAGAGCCTAAATTTGTTTTCTAACATACGGGTACCTGGGAAGCAAGGCCATTCCTGGGATAATGTACGTGTCCATTTCCTTGTCTCACCTTTGCAATATAGCTACTGCCTCTTGGCCAAGTGAGAGAGGATGACAAAGGGCTGACCTGGTAGCTCTGGAGAGCTCTCACTTTCTGGCTGTACAACTGGTCGAGGCTTTTCCCCTCTTCTTCAGTTCAGTCCCCACTATCATCAGGGGATGATTGTGCGGACCAAATCCGGCAGAGTGTCCAGTACGGTAAGTGCAGTGATACTGTCATTTTTGTGATGCATGAGACTTCATCTGTCTTACTGAGTGCTGCTTGGCATCTGCAGTGAAAGGCTAATGGACAACTTCCATGCTTTTTCTTCTGCTGGGAGTGGTAGTAGCCATGGTTTTCTGCCAGGACTGACTCTGCACTTGGACTTTATGACGTGTTTAAAAAAAAAGTTAACTGCTTCTGGGGGAATCACTACTGATATCTGTTCCATCAGAACACATATTTAGGCACAGCTCCTCTCAGCGTTGAAGGTGGGTGTGAAGCCAGCGGTGTCTAGGACTGCTTGTGCTGGATAAGTGATGACACAGCCTAGGTAAATTTCACTGACATAGTTAGCCAGTATGGCGGGGAGTACTTCAGCATAAAAACAAATGAGACCTCATAATACGAACAAATGAGAGCCTGGTGACCAAGACCTGGCTGGGAATATTGTCTTCAACTATTTGCTGGAAGCCATGCTGAAATTCAAGACCTTATCTCCCAAAGCTCAGTAAAGTATATTTGCCATCAGTCTCCCCACCCTTCAGCACATTACAGCATCTGTCTTACTCTTCCCCTGGAGTGTTTCTCCATTACTTTTTATAGTGCCAGACAGAGAGACTCAAACTGTTTGACTTCTTAGCACAGCAGTCTCACCACTTAGTATTGCTACAGCTTGCAGTGAAACTCTGTCGTGCCTATAAAATACGTGTGATAGCAAATGACTCCAGAAAAAATATCAAGAAAATGTCATTGCACTGAGAAGAGGGGCTAAGAGGTCCTCTGTCAAAAGGGGAAGACAAAGGTAAACACAAACCTCACTGCTCCACGGTTCTCAAATCATGGGAACGACATTACCCACTTAGTCACAAAATCTAGACAGTCAGTTCCTTACTCAGCCTTCCTGGGAAGTCAATATAAAAAGGAAGATCTTCAGTAGCCTGGAAGGACTTGTTCAACTATAAAAATCCCCAACTTTTCTCCTCTATTGTCTGCATAATTTCCCTTGAGTACTTCTATCATGCACTCATGGAATTTTGAATATAAATTCAGGAAGGGAAGGAATATTCTCTCTCTTCAAGAGAAAAGTTCAACATTTCTGTGTTGTTGTGACCTTACTGGTAAAGGTTAGTCGTGGTGGACTGATGCAGGTGACATTTTGGCACAGCACAAGCAACACCCATTTCAATACCTAGCCTGAATCCTCCAACATTGCAAAAATCCCTTTGCTGTAAATTTTTGGACAAGCAATCAACAGTGTCTTTTATACAAGGATACAAAAATAATTGGAATGGCTGAGGAAAAAACATGTCAGTAAACAATGCTCCTAATCAGACAACACATTCTGAAAATGTGACTCATTATCACAGGCAAATCTAGTTTATGTCATCCTACGGGTGACTTGATTGCCCATAACTGGGATAAAAAAATAAGATTGTTTAAATGCAGCTTCAGGGAGCGCTACATATTTTATCTCAGTTTCATCTGGTTTCCCATGATATCAAAGCTATGTTTAGTGGATAGAGATTTACAACCAGAAAATGATACGTATAGCTGAAGAATGTGAAGGGATGATGTGCCTTATAGAATTAGTTATCATTGCTGGGGAAGTAGAGCTGGTTTACAGCTTGCTTCTTCCCTCTGCATCTGGGACTGATCTGTGTCTTTGTGTTGTATATAGGAAATGTTCTCCACAATTCTCTGAACGTAAAGACTCTGTACCAGGCGCTGTGGTGTAGGAGATTTTGAAAACCTTGACTTATGCATAGACAATAGTTAACGTGCACATTTTTACAAGTGTGTTTTCTTTACCCTGTATTTTAAGAAAGAAATATGCCTAGATTGACTCAACTGACAACAAAGGAATAATTATGGATGCATTTCCCTCCTGCTAGCAAAGGCTATGTACACAATATATTATTTTGTTTTATTTTTCTCTTTTAATAGTGAATGCTACTCAGCAATAGAAATTACTTTCCTGAGAGCAAGAATTATTCCAATGAATGTCTAGTGACTAGGAAACAGACACAAGGCTATATAGGCATTTTTGTTTCAAGGTCCCTGTGATTGATAGCCAGGCTATAAATACGTGGTGGTTTTGGCAGATTGAAACAGTTGATGACATCAGGCATTTGCAAGATGGTTTTATATATGACTGGTTCACTGGACTTGCTAGGTGTTGTCTGAGCTACATGTAACAGAATTTTTTTTTTATGTGCTGCGTTCATTTGCCTAAGGTAGGTTAGTTTTGGCTCATTGTAATTCAAAAGTATTATTTTTATTTAGGAATGGGCTCTAGATTAGGAAGAAAGGCTGGGTTGTGTTGATTTCCCTAGCAGTTTTTGAAGTTGTCTTTTATTACTCTTACCATTCTCAAGGACAGAGCTTAGAACTGACAATTAGATGCATATCTTGAAATATCTTTTCCATGTCACTCAGCTTAAAAGCCAAAAGTAAAGCAATCACTAGATAGGGTATCTGAGAGCATTCATTAGCACCATTCAGGATCAGGGAACTCTTTTTTTTTTGAAAAGCTATTTGAGGAACCAAAATAAAACTGCAAGTAGGCTTCTTGCTGACAAGTTGCAGGTGTATACCACATGCCCATATTGGAAAAAAGATGTGGTTATGAAGGTCTTGATGACAGACAAGGGTCTAAAATGCCTTCATCTCCAGGTTTTAGCCAGTCCATCTGTTTTTTATTTGCATTTTCTCCAGCTAGCAGAGTTAATATTATCTAAACCCAGTATAACCATGCACAAGTCTATATAAAATCAATTTTTTTTGCATTGGAAGATCCTTAGGTTTGTAAGGTATCATTTAAATCAGGGACGTCTTACTTTTACGGTAACTGTATAATAAATTTTAAGTCAATTTTATTTATTTATTTGTGGAAAAATGAGGGAAAGGAGTGATGAGATTGAGGGAAAAGCACTTTAGCTCTGCTTCGCAAGAATAAGTAGAATCGCTTATGCCTTAAGAGTACGAAAAAGGTGAGTGTTTGCATTTTTCTGTTATTAGTACTCCTGGCTTACAAGATCTGTCCTTCTTTGATGTTCATCCTCTTGAGGAAATGTTCACTCTTAAGGCTAAAAGACTTCCACATCCTTCAGATTACTCCAAACAGCTGCACCCTGGAAAAATTCTCAAAGCCACATATTCAGAGGGCAGAAGTAATGAGACAACAGCACTTGGGAAATATCCAGCCAGCACTTCTGGTACTGTGAAGTAAATTTTGACAAAGAAAACAACTCATGAAGTAACATGAAAAACGGCTTAGTTTCCCCTCCGACTACTGACATTAGAGAAATTTGTTTGGTTTATTAGAAGACCTCTTGTTTCTTATGTGATTCTCAACAGAATGGTATGAAGATAGATAAATAAGAGTTTCTCCATATAAAGGAACAATTTTCAAAGTGAATTGTCAAAGGCCTCGCAGTTTTTCTTTTCTGAGAGCAATATAAGTCTTGATTTAAAATATGATTACAGAAAAGTAATCATTCTACACTGCAACGATGATGTTGACCTTTTTGTTTGGGGTGAACAATTTATTGAAAAATCATTTTGAAAAGCAGCAGTTTTATTTCTTTGAAATACTGGAGAAAATTAATTGAGGAAGTGTACACATAATTTTCCAGGAAGTGCACAGAATTTATTGTCATCTATTTTATCTCAACAAATTCCTCAAGTATAATTTTGAGGAATGGGGAAAAAAAAATCTGTAATTAATTTAATAGGCAGTAAAATTAGATTCAGAAAGATAGCATAGTTGTAGCTGTGTGGGAGTCAGCAGAAAGCATCCTGGAATGTGGCAGTTATGTGTTATTATGTCTCCTTCAAGCAGCTTGTCTTTTCCTTTTGTAGGAACAAACTTTATTGGAGAATGCAGTGCTTTTGCATCCTTTTTTAAAAAGGCTGTTTTCCTGTGAGTTAATGCTGGCTCTGATGAATATAGAAGAATTGTATACCCATGTATCTGCTTGCAGGGAATTATATGTGCAAGATATTTTGTGCTCTATAATATATTCCATGCTGCATACCATAGGGTGTTGTTTAGCAGGTGGCAAGTTTAAGGAGTATTCTAAGACAGTAAGTGAACTAAAGATTATCAAAGTGAAATGGTGACCAGTGATATTTGTTCACTTCCAAGGAGTCCCACTGGTGTGGGCCAGGGACAAGTGGTGCAGTTGCAAAGACATTTGAATGACTGCAATGCAGATAGTCACTGTGACGACACTAAGCTTATTATCAACCAGTGTGTTTGACAGCTGTCAAAGGAAAAATGTCTCCTTGGAGTTTCAAATGAAATGTTGCTTATTGGAGGGTGTGTTTCAGTATTTTTACGGCTTTCATGACCCTGTTGATTCTTCATTGTGGAGTTTTAAGCTCTTGTCTATGAATCCGATCCCTGAATCCACAAAAATATGAGATCTCTTGTGCCCACATACATTTGAGATAAGGAAAGATTAAATTACGAGTGAGCAGGTTGTATCTCTCTTATTCTTTAAGCAATGGCCAGCAGTTGTGTGAGCTTAAAAATTGCTCTATGGCTGCAGTGGAGCATCCTTAGGTGCATCTCCTAGTCCCATGAATTGTTACCTCAGGTATCGTTTTATTTTGGAGGTTTTGGTGATAGTTTGTTTTCTTGTTTTTTTGTTTGCTTGTTTTGTTGGGTGTTTTTAATGGGCTGCATCCATTCCTTGTACAAAAGAGTGCCTCACTGTAAACCTTTCTGTTCCCCACTAGGCCTATCCTTGTACTAACGACAAGGAATGCGAGGTTGGGCGGTACTGCCACAGCCCTCACCAAGCCACGTCTGCGTGCATGATGTGCCGGAGAAAGAAGAAGCGCTGCCACCGGGATGGGATGTGCTGTCCCGGGAACCGCTGCAACAATGGTATGGCTGCCAGCTCTGGGCTTTTCTGCAGAAAATCAGCCTTTTGACATCATCTGTTTCTGTGTGTGTGCCCAGCAAGTGTTTTTTCCTGGGTGATGGCACTTCTATTTCTAAACCAAGAAAATTTAATCGTCTACTTCATGCCAATCTGCCTAATTTTCTTGAATAGTATTTCTATGTTTAGGGGTCAGGTACGACCAGTCTTTTTTATATTTTGTGGTGGGAAAACACAAAAATACTGCTGCTGCTGCCTAAAGTTACAGCTCTATATTCAATGTGGTTTGATCCACTGGAAGACTGCACAGAAGTCATATTTTAAGGAAGCAAAGGAGACTTCATGAATCCTGAATCTACTCTGGCTGGGGAGGGTTATAACTATACTGCTTGCATTCCCATACTTTCCTCTGGAGGCTGGAGAGACATGTCTGTAAGGAGGTCTCCAGGGGCTCAGACCAGAAAGTCAGAGTGATAGAGAGAGCATCTGACAGTGACTGAAGCAGAGCTGTTGTGAAGCTAAGTGCCAGGAACCAGAAGTGAACGTGTGATTGGAGCTGAGCGTCACTGAGGTCAAACCCCAGTGCTTTCATCATCCAGACCTGGTCAGTGCATGTCTCTCAGCTGCTTTTCCTCTTATGCAGATCTTTGAGTGACTGTCTTTTCCTTGCAGGTATTTGCATTCCAGTAACTGAAAGCATCCTTACTCCTCACATCCCTGCTCTAGAAGGGCCACGCAACAAGAAGAATGGTCATTATGCAAGCAAGGATTTGGGATGGCACAACCTGGGGAGGCCCCGATCCAAGCTGTCACACATAAAAGGTAAGATCACACTTGGGCTGGACTGCTCTGTTCCTTCAGATACAGTGGTGGAAACCAGAAATAGGCAGTAATTTCACAGGGAGTGAATGTCTATTGTGAGAATTCACAGCATGACTCAGAAAGTGATGTAATGTCAACCGACATTCCTGTGATTGAAACAGCATCTGCTTTCTTCTCTGTATCAGATGTGGACTGACAATCATGTTATCAGTTGTGCAAGACTGAAGACATCCTCCTCTTGTAATAGCCATGTAATTGAACACTTGTAATTGTGCTTACAATCCTGTAGCAGAATTTCTCCTTACTAAGTCTTGTGTTTACATCCTTCAAATAGCCACAGGTGGAAATATCACCTCCCCTTTTTCTGAGTTTCATTTGCATAAGTCTGCACTGAATCTGTACTTTCATGTTTTCCCATGAGATAAAATAATTTGGTTGCTCTTTTTAGGACATGAAGGAGATCCCTGCCTACGGTCATCAGACTGTATTGAGGGACACTGCTGTGCTCGCCATTTCTGGACCAAAATTTGCAAGCCTGTGTTGCATCAGGGGGAGGTGTGCACCAAACAGCGCAAGAAAGGGTCCCATGGACTGGAGATTTTCCAACGATGTGACTGTGCCAAGGGTTTGTCTTGCAAAGTATGGAAAGATGCAACCTCCTCTTCTAAATCAAGACTTCATGTGTGCCAGAAAATCTGAACAAGGATTGGGAAATAGTAAAAGTGACTGTGGCTTTATGTGTTTGATGCATTATGGCATGGTGGAAAAAGGGGACTGCAAATGAAAGTGGAATGGCTAAAGTAACAGTTAGAATAGGAGTAGAAGTCACGCCAAATGCATTTCTTTTTGAGCTGGTGGTAAACACAAGTGTAGCTGGGGTTCACCTACTGCCCAGTTCTCCTGTAAATAATTCTACAGTTTGTGGGAAATGCTAGTATGCAAGCAAGTAGAGTGGAAATGAATGTCACCTTACCTTGCTGTGTTGTCCCATGATGTTTCAGGGGTTCAGTGTTAGGGCTACAGTGGGTCTCCAGCGTGGTAAGGATTTGCCACAGAAATTGTATACATTGTACTCCTATAGGAAGCAGTACATGCCAGGAAGACTCATCTGTCAACACATTATTGGCCACATTGCAGGTGTAAGAAATGAAATAAAGTTACTGTGAATGTCCACACGCCCTTGTTATTCAGGGCTGACACTTCAGCAAAGAAAGCACTCCTGCTGGACAAGAGTGCTATGTTTTGCAGGCCCTTATGAAGAAGGTGAAAACTGGCTATCTCAAAATTTCAAAATAGCAGCAGTTTATCTAAGAGGAGGCATTTAAAGAGGTTTTGTTTCCTATACATGGGTAAATTGAAATGCTTTATGTAGTTCAATGTCATAGTAAGGCACTTAATCACTTGTATTTGCCTCGTTTACTGCTAATATACATTGGGTAGAACAGATGAAGCAAGTATGTGTGCATGCTGAATCCAGAATTATATACAGGCAGTTCCTCATTAGTCCTAAATATACTCTCCTTGCCTAAGCGTTCTTGCATTATAGACATTTCCAAAAGAAATAGCAGAGTGTTGAAGTGCTTAATATGAAAAGCTTTGAAGTTGCTTCTCTGTTGCTGTAATAATAGAGGATATAGACATTTGTTGAGGTGTTTCGAGCATACTGCTACAAGCTCAAATTTTTACATTTTATGGGACTCTGCAGCAGTATAATGGATTTGTTCTCAAGACAGCAAAGAAAAAGGAGTTGGATCTTTTGAGCACCTCGTCTCCTGCAGAAGAGGATGTAAGAAGATGGTATGATCACAAATGACTTGTTAAACATCATGTGATGCCACAGCATACCAGCCTCCAGCACATATTTGGCCTGAAATTGAAGTCCTCTCACTCTGGAGTGTTCTGCCAGCAATGATGGAAATACACAGACTGTGGAAACAGCTGCCAACCCTTCATTGTTTGTGTCCTGGTTAAAAAAAGGACAACCTCTGTTCCCTGACTTGTCTCCCAGGTCTTTTCAAACTTTTAAAATTTTACTTGTTTGCAAATATTCTTTTGTATAAACTTTGGTAAAGAGACTGATATTACTTTAAAGAAGTCTGATTCTATAACTGACCTACTGCTAAGTTGTAATTACCCATTTATAATTACCCATTTTCATGTTCTGTAATACAAGAGACTTTTCTGTTTATTCAGTTCTGAACAACATGGGCAGACCAGTATGTAGTTTAACTCTGAAGACCATGCCACCATTACCTGACACCTTTTTCCACCAATGGGATGCTTTAAAGCTTTAGCTTAGCTACACCACTTGACTCAGCCTTCCTAATTAGAGCACAGACTTCAGCTACATTGCCCTTATGTTTTGCAAAAGTCTGAAGATAGAGTATTTCACACACCTCTTT
>NW_008238448.1:2222491-2234827 GCF_000691975.1 Corvus brachyrhynchos | reverse complement strand
TTAGTTTTTATTGACCTAGAGGGACTGCTCAGAGACAGGAGCTTCTGTTTTATAATAGTCTGAGTTCTATCTTGGAGTCCTATCATCACAACTCTGCTTACTCCAGTGTTTTCCAAAGTCACTGGAACAGGAATAAGGCTCAGAAATTTCAAGATACTAAAAAAGTCCAGGAACCAATTTTGCAAGTTTTATTTACACTGACACAGCACATGCTCAGGAGAGGAACTCAAGTGGTCTCATTGTCACTATATAAAAGAAATTGATACCCAGCATGAGGAGGGTGGTTGCAGCAATGGGGTCTCAGCAATTTTTAGCTCTTCTTATCATTGGCCTACCCACCATCTTGCTCTTGCAAAACACAGTTACTTGGGATAATTTATTTACAGGAAATGTTTAATGAGATGTATTTTCTTATAGAGATATTTCTTACACAAAGCTTTGTAGCAAAATATATTTGCAGCCTGTTGACTTTAATGTAGAAAAATGTATAATAAGATTAAATATATTAAATTTCCTTTCACATTTCTCCCCAAATATTTTATCCATATTCTTTTCCTTACCTGCTGCTTAAGAAGAATAGTTTTTTTTTCCAGAAAGCCATGCAAATCAATTGAAAAAAAATTGTGTATCTTAGCTATGCAAGTAAATACATCTGATTCTACTTGTGTCTCTTTGTAGGCTGACTTTTGGTAAAAAACATGAAGGTCATCTTAAAATCCCCATACATAATTTCTAAAAGCTGCTTTAATTGACAACTACCTGTATGCTTCTCTTGGGTCAGTTTACACCTAAACACTCAAGAATACATTTTGAAAATAATACACCTGATTGTGTAATGTAAGATCAGCCAGGTTAAATAGGAAAGGTGTCCAGACACAGTTCCTGGGCAGTGATACATACCAGAGGGACATACCTGATGGATAAGGGTGGTATTCAAATTACATAGCGTTTTGTGAGAGGCTACAGCATGCAAATACACTCCTGCAAAATCTATAACTAGCAATTCTGAAATGGCAAGTTACAGCATTCAGCTCTAATACCATGAAACAATCCATGTGACACAACTGAGAATACTGTTAATAAAACCAGCCAAGTTTTGATCCCAGGAAAACTCCTGCAGAGCACAATAAATATTGCAAAATTATGGCTGTGGTTATTGAGCAATGGTCTTGATATCCCTGTTACTTGTTTCTGGTAACCCTTTGCTCCAACAGATGTACATTTGGAGGACGGAATGGTCTCCAAGTCACACGAGTGATGGTATAAAATGAAAAGGTTTAGCTACTGTCATTTGCAATATTTGGTTGGTGGGCCTTTGAAAATTCCAACACTTTTAACATCAACATAATAAAGTTGTGAGCATTTTGAGAGCCCAATGACTTCAACAGAGGCTGCCAAAGCCTTCGGAGATTTAATCTGGGAACAAAAACAATAGGCACAGGCAGTTCCTTGCACACCACAAATACTGAGCCACATAGCTGAACCGAGTAGCATGCAAGCAGTTTCGTAAGACTGAACTTTGGTTGTTTAGAAGCCAGTCAGTCAATGTTTTGTGGAAATATACATCAGTTTGAGAATAAAAGAACAGCTAAATCTGGGGATAATTGCTCTCACTCACTGTGTCACTCATCACGGGAATTAAGAATGACTTTGGTTCAGTAACATTTCAGAAATCTGCTGTCATGACACAAGTACACAAGATGTTATTGCTGAACAATTCAAGTAATTTTCCTATTAGCCTAGAATAGCCTCAGCAGTGCAACAGCTCTTTGGAAATACTTATTAACTTTCCTCAAACTATTGGATTTTTACTCTATAACAACGTATATTTGATTTACAGTATAAATGTGGGTGTATATCTATTACTGTATTATTTGCTTAGTCTCATGTTGTTTGCAACCTATAGTATTTATGATTTTAAACATTTTTTTAATGAAAACAATTAAAATAGATTTATCTGCTTACTTCTATAACACTTTCAGCAACATACATCCAGCACCTGACACCTAAGCCAAAATTCACCAGAATTTAAGCCATCTTTTGCATATTCTGACTTTCCAGCTCATTGTCTAAGCAACAGCAAAAAAGCCCTCACCAAACACCATCTTAGGCAGAGGCTGAGAAGAGACATTCCTAAACTATTCCTTGTCACCAGCCTTCTCTGCTTTCACTTTAGAGCTCTGCATCATCACTCCCACTAGCAAAAGTAAGAGCTATCAAAATTTGTATTTTTCACCCCTTCCAGTTTCCTTTCCTTCTAGGAAAGCCATTTAAGAAAGAGATCCTGAAGGACAAAACCAGTGGAAACTCACATAGAAGAGGCTCTAAGATCAGGCTTTTAGGAGCTTTGAGATCTATCCCCTAATTTTCAAAGACTTAAGAGAATTATGTAATATTGAGACCACATTTGCTAAAAATAAAGAAACCTTGTTCTTTGGATTGTCAGTCATGTGTTCTGAAAATAGCTGCCCACAGTGGGGGAGAAAAAACAAACTCTTCCTCCTCATCCAGGCAGCCTTACCTGTAGTGCCTGACAAAGGGAAAGCAGTTGTTTTGGATTTCTTTTGCTCTGGGCACAGTGCACACAAAGGCATCATTAATTTTGTTTTTAAATCACATTAGTAATAAAGTCATGGTTTCTTACCTTGATCACCAGTCTGAGGTATGGTCTCTCTCTTTTGCTGCATGAGACAGGAGCAAAGAAACAGAGTTAGCTTCTGTGCTCCGTCATTTAAATCCTAGTGTTTCACTGACATAGAGACTTTCAGCTCAAGTGCCTTATCAGCAATACAGTTTTTCAGATGCTCACCACTACCAAAGAGTGTTTACAGTACAACACAGACCCTATATCCATTCTTACCATTTGTTTAGGTTCAACTTTACATGGCTTCTATCAGTTACTGAAAAGCCCCAGATGTCTGCTGCAGCCCCCCCCAACTGCTCTGCCAGCTTTACACAGCCCTGCTGGTGGCAGCAATGCAGGAGGTAAGGGGAAAGCACAGAAAAAGCTGGAGGTAGCAAGGGTGGGAGCCAGCCCAAAGCTTGAAACAGTGGGTACAGGGCACAAGCTGCCTCAAAATGTAGTTAAAAGCTACTTGCAAACACCATGACCATTAATGGTATCCCACACAGTAATTAAGAGCAGGGGAAGGGCAAATGCACTCTGTTTGTTCCTGAGCCACGACCCCACGACACTGACCCAAAGAGGGGAGGCATGTTTTAGTGACTCAGGTCCCTCAAAAGCTGAAGTGTTGAGCCTATTTCCCCTGGAAGTAGTATGCCTCTCACCTCTGTGTATCCAAATCCTGGTTATTCCAGAGGTTTTGGATTCAGGCGTATTCTTTGGATAACACTGCTATAGCTCAGAGCCTGCCTGTGCCTAGGGATCCCACTGAAAGTCTGTGCAGAAGGAAGCAAGAGGCAAAAGCAGGAGATGGCTGCTCTTTACAGAACTCCAGCTGGTCCTGGAGCTGTTATTTTGACCACCACTGATGGGACTGACCCTGATGGATATATAGCACTGGATAGAGCTCATTGCAAATTTGTTTATTCTGGCAGCTCCTTGGTTTTTTTTGGAATTGCTTATTGTTATAGCATGAGTGTCAATTACTTATTTACAAATGTCTGGTACCAATAAACCCTGCTTTTTACAGTACCGGCTTGCAGCTTGATTTAGAAGTGGTTTGCTGCCTGCCAACTTCCTGAAGCAGAGGAAATAATCTTTTAGGGGAAACTAAGATTTTAAAAAGCACAGGGGTGGGTTTTGTTTAATTTTTTTTTTCTTTCCTTTTTAGGAAAAAATATTTAGAAAAAGAGAAGAAAATATCATTAACACACAAAGACTTCTTGACACAAATTGTTGTTTTAGGGACCTTGGCAAAGTTTGTACTGTAATTCTCCACTGCTGTTATCAAAGTTGGCCAAAGAGTAGTTAACAAATCAGAAATGTATACCAGTGTGGTTGCTATGGTATGGTTGTTCCCACTTTCTATTCCTCAGAAGCTATTTATTTCTGAGAGTATCTTATTCAGCAATATTCACTCCAACTTGCAAACTTTTTTTTTTTAGATCAAGTATTAAGCATTTAATAATTCAGTACAATTTTAATTCTAGCGCCCACAAGTATTGTTTCTTTCCTTAGTGACAGTAATTTTTAATGGAGCCATTGAAGTATATAGATACATTGAAAGTAATGAATGACACAGGTCTGGAAGAAATTTGCCAGGAATTTTGGAATGCAGCACACTAATGAATCCAGTGACCACCAAAAGCTTTAGAACAATCCACCTCAAAGTTATTTGGGCAATGTCTTTTTCTTAATATCTGAGAAGAGGGTGAAAACTGCCCTTGTCAATGCAGCACACTGCTAGCTGGTAATATTTAAAGTTTGGAGACCTATTGGATTCAGTTATAAAAACTTTTTAATTACTTGAAAGCTAGTGCTCTTTATCCTGGAGTTTCCCTCCAACCTGTGTGGAGATCAATGATTATGGAGGGAACAGTCTGCAGGTTGTAGATGGTCTCCAATAGAAATTCATCAGGATAGCTGTAAATAACTCTGAAGCAAGAGGCCTTCCCTCTGCTACCACACCTTCCAGTGAGAACTCAAAATGTGTCAAAACCTATGAATTCATCAGATTAATTTTCATTTCTTTGCATCTCTGGATTTTTAGTTTTGGCAGACTGAGATGTAAAAATGCCAAAATACAATTCTCATACTGTCTCCAGTCTGACAACAATTAGAATCTCACAATAATAAGTGCCATTGCAGAACTTGTTTCCATGAAATTTGCAACTCAAAACATAAGTCCAAAATGTCCAGAAGCTTTGAAGCAGAATACAGAATTCCTTATGTTTGTTCAAGTACCAACTCTGAAACATGTTGAGATTCCCATGTTGAAAGCTCTTGTAGAAATGTATCGTAATATGATTGCAATTGGATATCATATCGTGCAATGCGCAAAGTACATACTC
This sequence comes from Corvus brachyrhynchos, assembly GCF_000691975.1. Classification (NCBI taxonomy): domain Eukaryota; kingdom Metazoa; phylum Chordata; class Aves; order Passeriformes; family Corvidae; genus Corvus; species Corvus brachyrhynchos. Next base: position 2,229,853 of record NW_008238448.1, on the reverse strand, counting down.
AAAAAGCAGAAAAACTCAAATGAAGAAATTTTCTTTCCAAAGTTTGATGCTGAAAACTAAAAGTTACCCAGGACAGAGTGCAATCATTTAGCACTCAGCTTGTATTGTACAGGGACTATACTAATGATCCAAACTATAAATAGGGAAGTGTGTTAGTACAACTCACCTGAATGCTGGAGTGACACTGGGACTGCAATATTGTCATCACAGCAGACATTGCACTGCTGTACACCTTTCACCATCTACAGCAACAGGATTTCACCCATGTGAAAATTACTTATTGAAAATACTTAGTTGTAAACAGGCAATTCCCATCATGGTGCCAGAAACCTGTCCATACAATTTGTGCATTGACAGTCATTACCGTTAGTGGCAGTCTCTCTAATTAGGCAAATGGGAAGACACTTGTATGAAGAAATGTTGCTTTGCATGCATTCATTTTAACCAAAGATGGAATTGCTTAAGTTGTGTCTTACCTATAAAAAGGGTCAACTTCCCTAGTGTTGCCTTTCCCATCTGGACAAAGAGGTTCATTTATACATGACCAAACACAGCTCCTCAGCTGTGTTATCAGAGTAATTTTACATGTCGTAGAAAAAACACAGGAAATTAGTTTTCATCTATGAGTTCGAATCTAGTTTTATTTTTTATTATTGATTCACATATCTGAATTTTTTAAAAAGATAAACTCTAATAATTTCCAGACTGTTTCAAAGTTATTTCACCTCTAACCCAATTTCAGAATGTAAATCAAAGTAATGGCATGGAATGTAGAAGAAAGCAGAACTGAATGATCATGTCTAATTTCTACTGTGCACTAAAAAAATCAAGTAGAAAAACTGTCAGGGAAATGTGAGATGAAGCCTGCAACAGCTTGAAATAAATGCTAGAATTCCTGTTTATTTCAGTACATTCTAGGTGTTTCCTTAAATACATCTCTGATATACAAATACTTTGAGTATATAGAGACTGATTTAGCAACGATCCAATAGGCAGAAAGTCCTACAGAAGCCAGCTGCAGCAGCTGAGGTGCAGCACTTCGGTAATGTTTCCAAGTGTCCTTGTGTCACAGGTCACCTTGCCTGAAAAATAAAAGCAAACCCAGCAAAAACTCAATGAAGAACTGAAAAGACTTCAGAGATCAGTGTAACAACATCACAGGAACAGAAAACAGTTGCAGGAAAAGATTCATGGAGGGGAATAAGGAGGTTTGGTTCAAGGGTTGAGGGTTTATTGACTGTCTTAGAAAGAAAATTACTGTGAAGATAATGATGGAGTGCTATAAAGTAATGAGAGGTTGAGAAAAGGTAACCTGACACAAAAATTCTTCATGTTAGAAAGAAGGAGTAGGTCATCAGAATACTCCTGTGCATAATGAGCTACTGTATTTTACCTACTTAGCCCATTTAAACAGTCAAAACCACTGTCCTAAAGCACAGCTCACACGTGGTATCAAATAATATATCCCTCAAAGTCATTTCACTTTGAAATCACTGAGATAGAAGGTGGGTTGTTTCATATTTAAATACATTTGTTTTTACTGTTTGGATGAAGAAGGCACCTCTAGCCGTTCATATTTCAATGAGGCTTTTACATCTAGGAAAATGGGTGAGACTGAGACATGCACAGAAACTGCTAAGCTGAACAACAGCTCAAATCAGCTTCATTGACACTTAAATTAGTAACTGTGGAGACACTTAAATGCCATAGCTTAAAGCTCATCAGAACTAAAACTGGTGGCAAAATCTATGGAAAAGTTTTCATTTACTCTTTTACTGCTTCCATTTGAGGATAGAAAGCAGGTTTTTATCAGGGATTTTTATTTTTGGACAGCTCTAGATAAGAATTCCTTTTGAGTACTCTGTCCAGCTCTGGGGCCTCAACATTAGAAGCACATGGACCTGTTGGAGCAAGTCCAGAGGAGACCATGAAGATGCTCAGAGAGTTGGGACACCTCTTCTCTGCAGACAGGCTGGGGGAGCTGGAATTGTTTAGCCTGAAAAAGAGAAGGCTCTGGGGAGACCTTACAGCAACTTCCAGTACCTAAAGGGGGCCTAGAAGAGAGCTGGAGTGGGGTTTTTCTCAAGGACATGTAGTGATAGGACAAGGGAGAACGGCTTTAAACTGAAAGAGGGCAGGTTTAGTTTAGATATTAGGAAGGAAGTCCTTATTATGAGGGTGCTGAGGCACTGGAACAGGTTGCCCAGAGAAGCTGTGGATGCCCCATTCCTGGAGGTGTTCAGGGTAAGGCTGGATGGAGCTTTGAGCAACCTTGTTTGGTGAAAGGAGTCCCTTCATGGAAGTTCCCCTGCCTGTGGCAGGGGATTTGGAACAAGATGATCTTTAAAGTCCTTTCCAAGCCAAAGAATTATTTTATTTTATACTTAACCAAATGTTCAATATTGGTTTTGCATCTTTTTTGCAAAAAAACCCCCAAAACAACCCAACACTACAACATTGACACTTAGAAAATTTCCTTAGGTGATAGCAAGAAATTTAGACGTTCCCCTGCCTGTGGCAGGGGATTTGGAACAAGATGATCTTTAAAGTCCTTTCCAAGCCAAAGAATTATTTTATTTTATACTTAACCAAATGTTCAATATTGGTTTTGCATCTTTTTTGCAAAAAAACCCCCAAAACAACCCAACACTACAACATTGACACTTAGAAAATTTCCTTAGGTGATAGCAAGAAATTTAGACTCCATCCTTCCCTTTCTAAGCCACAGGAATTGTTTCCTGTTCTTAGCAGGGAAATATTGGCAATGAGAAACGGATTATAACTTCCCTTCTGTGTGATATAAGGATTGGAAAGCACATTTTCTCTAGAAAAAGTAGCTTTGATTATTCCTGGGAACTTTACTGAAAAAGTTTACTAGAAAATTTTGTATTATGTATTAACACAACAACAATAGCAATAACAACGATAATAATAATAACAATAATAATAATACATTTCTAGTTTCCTAGAAAAGTTTACTACATTTTAAAATCTGTTATTTAAAAAATGTGTAGGACTTAATAAGGGATTTAGTCAAAGAGAAGACCTGGCACAGGATCCCTTTCAGCAAATTTTAACTGTCTGAAGGTTAAGAGGCATGACAAGATTATACAGACGAGAGACATTGAAAAAATAATTCACCTGCCCCATGTCAGAGAGGCTGCTCCTGTAGATGACTGTCTGCTGCTTGCCTGTTTCTCCACTGAGTAGAGGGAGAGCTTCAACACTGAGTTCATACCACACCTGTAGCTTTCAGATGAGTGAGTGTCTTGGAGTGACTTTATGATGTGTATCCCCTATCGCTCCTCCATGCTCAGAAATTAATTTTGTGCCTTTCTGTGCCTTTAAACTGAGCCTGAGAGAGGGGGGGAGGAAAAAAACCGAGTGAACTTTTCAAAGCAGTTGTTCAAGGACACAGATATACACTCTGCTTCTGCAGCAGCAAGAGTGGAGGAAGCACCCTGCTTGCTTTTCAGCCAGCTTTCGGCTCCTTTTCTCTGGAGGGAGACAGAGAGTTGTACTTTGTTTTTCTGGGACTTCGGTTTTTCCCTTCTTCTCTTCTGGACTGTTTCAACATCAGAATGCATCGGGAGAATTTTCCACTGAGGCCCCAGAAGTGGGTCCACGACCCAGCTCTGAGGAGGAGGAGAGAGACCACACCTACAGAAGGACTCTAAAATCTTCCCAGGTTTCTCTCCACAGTGAGAGGTTTTATTATTTAGTATTATTATCCTTTTCCTGTGTGTTTGTTAAATAAATAGTTTTTATCTCTTTCATTTTCCTCCAAGGATAATGTCATTTTTCCTGAACCTGGTGGGGGAGGGGTGGTTGTAACCTGCCTTCTATCAGAGGATATTTTCCTCCAAATTCGTCCAAACTGGCACAGTAAGGAACAGAGTCTATGAGTTGTACCCTTGGTGCACAGGAGGGAGAGGTTTAAGCAGTGTATTCACAGCAGGAAGAGTGGGTCAAGTACTGCCTAAGATCAATATTTGAAGATCTATCACTATCGATACTTTAACCTTCCCATATCTCATGCTACCATGGTGCAGTTTCTGCACCCACCTAAAAAATATTTTATAAACTGCCTCTCATTGCATCTGGTTCTTGTTCTGTTTCTTCAAACCTCTAACAGAGTACAGTGCTGCCTTGACCCTTGAGGGACATCTGTCATGCCTTCCTGAGCATCCCTCCCTCCTTCTGGCTCTAGTGGCCTGCCTGATGATGCCCCTCTCATTAACTAATCATTAAATTTTCAGCCAGAGTTTTGAGTCTCATTAACCCTTTGTTTCTGGAAGAGATTCCCTGTAGACAACCAGGACACCCACAAGCATCTTTGACAGCAGCTGAACCACCGGCATGGCCCTGTTGTTTTGTTTTACATATTCCCCCACCAGTCTGCAGCCACCTCTCTGAAGTCTAAACCCTTTGGTGCTGGGACTGAATTTTTCTTCTGTATTTGTACAGCACTTAGCACAAGAGCATCCAAATTCACAGCTAAAGGTCTATTATAATTCCTATTTTTACTACCATGTATGATTGGAAACACAAATTTCAGATGGAATTATTCTGTTAATAATTCCTAAAGTCAAATGAATACACAGCATTGTCCTGCCTCACACTACAACAGTTTTCAAGTTGTGGTCCATGAAACCCCCATGTTCAGAGACCTTAAACTGGGAAGTATGCCTGTTGTCAGTAAGCTGGAAAAAAATTAGGAGTTTTCAAATCAAAAAAGGCTAGAACAGTACTGTTTAAAAAAAAAAAAAAGAAAAGGAAAACCTCCTACTCTGCATAAAGTGAGCCTGCTACAGGCTCTGGGAAGCTGTTCCACCTCTTCAGTGAGAAAGTGAATCAAGTTGGGGGTATCCTGGAAGACACACTGCAAACACAAGCCAGCTGACGGCAGTTCCTCAGTGTCTTCTCCCAGGGAGGTGGAACGGCTGGTTCTGCATCTGAACATTTCCATCCACAACAAAAATACTTCAATGTATCTTGCCATCACACTTGGTATCATGCTAACTGCAGAAACTCTTACTATCTGCTGTTCCCATCCCATGAAAAACATGACTTCACTATACTGGGATTACAAACTACTCCTAAAACAATGTGGTAATTTAAATTCCATTTCCCATATGGACAAGGCAAACAAGCTGTAGATGGACCTTCCAGCTATTCTTTCTTTTTAATAACTGATGCATGATGGTCATATGCTAAACTCATTCGTCAATCTTATTTTTTTATCTTTTGCCTGGAAAATACAGCAACTTAACCCTGGACGGATGGAAGGGAGATTTCAGGGCTGTGAATTAAAAACAGCCTGCTTGGAGAAGTGAGGACAGGTGCCGGCTTTGGCCAGCTAAGCAGGTGGAGGAATTGATTGAGAGAAGGAAGGGTCCAGACAGTACCACTAATTAGGAGGGTGATAAGAACAGGGCACTTTGTGGAGCCAATTCCAAACCCCGTAACCTTTCACCAGAAGCACCCTGGTCCGAGTGCAGCCATGACCAAGGGACTCCACCTTGTCCTGATGATGTGCTGGTAAAAGGCTCTGCACACCCAGTGCTCGGTGGTCTTGGACCTATTCCCAGAGAAGTCAAGTTCTCAGCTTCAGTCCAACTGGCAGTCTCAGTTTTGCTATAACGAGACCCAAGGTGGCAATAAGCTGGAGAGGTGCATTCCTTCTTTCCTCCTGACAAGTGCCTCTCAAAGGAGCTGCTCGCATGCTGGGTATGGCCATGTGAGCTGAGCCATCAGCTCGAGCCACGCCGGGCTGAGAAGGGTCACACAATCCAGCCATCACAGAGCACATGAGGAGGGGTCTCCTCAGGAAAGGAAGAGGCCATGTGCACCTGCAGTTTTATGAAAAAAAAGCCTTAAGGACCACTATATATATATATTCTCTATAATTAAAAAAAAAAATCAACCTCTTTTAAATATTTTCAAACACTGACATCATGTTTCTAAGAAAAAAAAGTATAGCTCTACTTGTATTAGTTTTGTCCCTCAGAGACCTTTTTGTTGTATTTCAAACACATCTGAGCTAGGAAAACAAAGCACAAATTTAAAAAATCTGTATTTAGAGACACAAATTGGGAAATAATATTTTGGAAATGGTCTTGATTGGTGAAAGGAAAAACAGCCACTCTAACACAATATGTAAAAATGGTTTTTGAATATACTAGACAATAAACAGGGTGAAGAAAGATATTTACACTACTTAGCTGTTCTAAAGGAAGGCATGTTCTTAGCCAGAGTTTAAAAATACAGATCCAGCTGTCTAATATATGCATTTTGAGCTTAATAAAAAAGGATTAAGCTTTTAAATTATTTTTATCTTATATAACAAATTTCAAGGGCTAGATTTCTACTGTGTTGTTTTCCTGTATATGCAGTAAGTTGAAGTAATCTCGTCTTTGAATGAGATCACATTTAAAATGGTTATAATGATTTAATTGAATGTACAATTCTAGAAAAACAAAAAAAAAATCCAGTATTTGTTTCTACAAGGTAAGTGTTCTACAAGGCAGAGACAAAACACTTAATTTAGGGATATGTATTCGTAAGTCCTAAGATACCAGTCGTGAAATGGGGGACATTTTTGATTTGTCATTTGTCTAAGATATGTGATGATGTCGAATTAAGTGCGACTTTCAGAAACATTAACCACTTAGTAATTCTCCTGGCTTTTAAGTTGAATTTTTCAATAATTTCCATTAAATATTTTTTCTTATGACTGCTGTAATGGTTACATTGCTCTTGCAACCCTTGCACCTGTCATATCATTAGCAGACATACCTTCAGAATTGCAACTTCAATTTAAATCCTATTGATAAACTTCTAATAACCTGGATATAAAAAGAGTCTATTTAATTTTGTAACACTTATAAACCCTGCATACCATGCCATCCTTCTTACTCAAGTGCAAGACACACTCTGCATGCTTAAAAGCCTTTCTGACTCAGGTTGGGAGAGCAGCTTCTCAAGGGCTCAGTCTGGAGGCAAGGAGAGGGTGGGAGTCCTGGTGCCCCACCTGTGCCCCACCTGTTCCCCACTCCACAGTCACCGTGCCAGGGGCTTGGACACCCCCTGTCAAGGGCAATGTGTTCCCCACAGATGGGATCTCCTCTGACTCAAGCCACAGAAGCTTTGCAAAAGAAAACTGCGTGCAGTCAACAACCAGGCACTGCCACCAGCAGAGAAGCCGTAGAAAAAGCTAAAGCAGGAACTGAAAATATTCTCTCTACTCTGACTCGACTTAAGATGTCCTTGATAACAGATGCTTGATCCAAGCTTGTTCCAATCTCATCTCAGTCCCTTCACCTCTGTAGTGCTCCACAGCCACCCTTCTTATCTTCTCTT
>NW_008238448.1:2203224-2222373 GCF_000691975.1 Corvus brachyrhynchos | reverse complement strand
GTTTACTACAGATTTCCCCTTTTCCTAGTCTTTCTAATCCCTAAACAATATTCTTCTCCAAAAAGCGAGAATTAACATGCCACTTACCATCACAACATTAATAGCTGTGCATTACCACTCTCCCTTCCCATTTTGTCTATTCCTATACTACTCTTCAAGGCAGGAAGATTGCCTCTTACCTACCCTTTGTATAGTGTCCAGCAAACTGTGTCTGGCTTTGGTTGGTCTGTCATAAGTAATGCAATCAGGAAAACCTCTGCAAGAAGAAAAGCAAGGAAACTTCCTCACCTGGATTTTTGACTGTGATATTTTCTCAAGCGGTACTCTGGCAGAAAGTACCATGGTCTCACTAAGTAGAAAACTACATTTTTATTCATTTGACTTAAATGGGAGAGTTGTCTCTACTCACAGCACAGGCTATAATTCTTCACTCATGGCCCAATAAAATGCTTCGGTTTCTGAAGTTTACCACCTTTTCTCTTTGAATTTCTCTTTGCCACTCTGATAGTACAGCTACAATACTTTGCTTCCTGAAAACCTAAAAATTAAAACACAACCCAGACTTCCATTTGTCCCGAACTCCTGCATGTTGTTTTCTTGAATGTTTTTAAACAGAATAATTACACCAAGACCCAGATAATCTATGTAACATAATGAGAAATCAGACAGTATGACAAGAGTGCAGCATTCAGGAAACCTGTGAAACTTGTTTCAACAAAGCTATAAAATAAACTGCCAGCAGTGTTTGCCAGGTTTTCTAATGTTCTTACCCATCAGCTTTCTCAACAGGCACTTACGGCTCTTCAGAGCTTCCATGTGCTCCCACCATCATTCCTGTGCACGGTCCTGCGCAGCGGTGACTGAGACACCCCTGTGGGCACGTCTCAGTGCAGATCCATTGCTCAGCCACACTGCTTTCCCTAAGCCATGACTGAAATGTGCAGCAGAGATCATCTGACTCCTCAGCCTTCTGCCTTCTTGACTTGCCCTTCCCTGAACCATCTGTCTTACCCTCCTATGGACACTGTCCCTTTGTTATTACCTGCAATAGCCACAAGCCCTGTGGGATTTATGCTCTTGGCCAGGCTTCAAGTTCCAACACTTCCCTTGCTTCTCACCCTCCACACACTAATCAGGGGTTCCCTAGTGGGGTCTGGGATGTAGATGCCTGTTTAACTTCTGTCCTCAGCATTTCAAAACCATTAGTCAGGGCCTGGACTGTGGCCATCAGAATACGATGACTGTAAGGTAAACAGTAACTCCCATATTTTCCTCACCCCCTGCATCTGGAAGACAAATAATGAGTCCCAAAGTGTATTGTTTATTCTCATCCCATATTAATTTTAGTTATAATGGTCAGCTAATAGCCATTTCCTGGCTATTAGGTGGAGCACAACAAAGTACCAGAAAGCAAGGAGGTGGATACCCTGAGATGGGAGGATGGCTGACTTGTGCCTTCTCACAATTCACCATATTCTGAACTTTATCTCCAATTAGCAATCCTGGTCATTGTCACTCTAACGAGCTACCTGTGACAGTCTGTATTACCTGCAAAACAAATGCTCGATCCAGACCAACCTGTGGTCAGAGCAAGTTTCTCTGAGTTAAACCCCATGAAATCCCCAGGTGATCATGCCTCTAGCTGCATTGCTATAAATAACATCCACGCTGTGAAGTAGCCCAACTGTTAAAGTCATCTGCAAGCATCGTGCCTTCAGCTCCTCACTGTTAATTCGTTCAGGCTCCCCTCTTCTTCATTTTAGGTAATGTCAGGTTGCTTCTCCCTTGGGTGAGATAATACTTTGCTTACTAATTCCCAGCTTGTGGGAAGGACAGAAGACAATGGGAGCTTTTAGAAGACAGAGACAGAGAAAACTTGAAGACAATCTGCAGTTCTCCTGTCAGTCTCAGGCTTGAGACAATTGGGGTCTATTGGTTTGCTTAAATGTTCTTTTGGCAACAGCCCTTTCCTAAAATGTCCTTCATATTTCTCTGATCATTTACCATATCACTTCACTTCTACATGTGCAAGTCACAATGTTTTTCTTCATTTTAACTTGCCCCTTTGATTACCAGTATTAACTGTTATTGAAGATCAGCTTATTAAATGTGCTCACATTTGTACTATATAAATTGCATAAAACATACTATATTTTAATAAACTATGTTAAAATATAGACTATTCAAATTACGTAATTCTTAATAAATATCCAAAACAAAGTTTTAGGGTCTCTTGTACTCACATCTGTTCACCTAACAGACTCACCCACTGTCTTTATCATAGCAATAAACCCTGATCCTCAACAAGTGCCAGTGAGACTTACGTGCATGCAAATTAATTGCTTTTCATCAATATAATACCTAATCAAGTCCTGCTACACATTAATGGTGGTCTTCATCACAAAAAAAAGTCAGTGAACATGTGAAAATGGAAACAGATGTTTTCCTAACTATCATAATCAAGAAGACCAATTTACAGAGTAGAAATAATTATTTGCATGGTCAACAATGATGTAACAGATCGTGTATCTTCTGCTATATGTTATAAACAAATGCCTCATTTTTTGCCTTAGGATAAAGGATAAGACTCTTACGCAAATGGGTTGGGGAAAGAGCGGTGAAGGAATTGTACAAAAGCATTCTTTTTTTTAGTTTTATGCTTACATTGTTTTCAATACTGCAGTCTTTGCCATTTACTGGTAAAGAAAAAAAAAAGAAAGAAAAACGTTATAAAGGATGAAATGGTATTTTTGACACAATCTATTGCTATTAGAAAGGTTATAAATCATAAAAGCCCTGGATCTTGATTTGTGCCCATACAACATGCAAAAAATTGGCTTTGAATGCAATGGAAATCAATCTTTTCTTGGAATAATATTTCTTTATATTCTATGTGTTCATTTGAATAATGATTTGATACTTGAGGGTATCAATTTTTTATGGAACGATCAAAGAAACAAAAATTAAAAGCAGCAGATAACTGTAACTATAGCTAATATTTCAATAAGAGGGAAGATAAAGACTTATGCCTCAAGACTCTACGGTCTAAACTATGGTCACATCTCACTCACTAGATAAAACATGCAATCTCTTCCTGTTCCCAAAGAAGTAGGAACATAAGACCACAGACAAAAACAGTTTCACTGGGAAAGGTTTGCACAGAAAAAAGTTGTTCCAAAGAGAGGGTGGAATGACACAAAGAGAGATCCTCGGTGCTTGACAAATGGAAAGTGGGATGGAGTAGTAAAGATGTTAAGCTATGACAGAGAGAAAATAATAAAATCAGAAAGAAGTTACTGGCAGTCAGCAGGGAGGAGCGAGTAAGTGCTCTCTGGGGATGTGCACCCCAAGCCCCTAGAAGTTAACAGGAGATTAAATCCATCTTTGTGTAACTGAAGTATAGACTGAAGTCAAATAATTTTGCCCTTGGCTTCAGTGCTGTCAGGATTTCCACTTACTTCAATGCATCATAAGCATAAGAATACATTTAGCCTTGGTGCTAAACTGCTCAGTCCACACGAGGAAATGTCATCCAGAATCAAACCTGATACTGAGCTACACTGATTTATGACATGTGTAGATCCACAGGTTTCAGAAACAAACCTTCAGCTCAGAAATAGTGAGGAATGTGTGTAATTCCTGTAAAGCATCTAAATCAAGCACTTACACGAGGAAGCTGGGCTCCTGACAGCACTGGGGGGAGGCTAAGTCCTTAATTCAGGTGGTCTGAATCATCACCTGGCAGATCCCCTTCACTCTGCAGGAAGCACCAGCACTGAGGCTGGGCAGCCCCTCTGCCATGTCCTTGGAATGCCCTTTGTCCAGATACGGAGGTAGCAGAACATTGCACAGATCCTCAGGTTTTACTGAATGCTTTACTTTTCCTCTGAAGATTACTTTCTCACTCTCACACAATAAAGTTTAAACGTATTAATGAAGAAACCTCCATAAGTTAATATGAACGGAATTGCAGTCAGCTCTCAATTATACAGTTCGAGTGTTACATAGCTTGTGCACGGAGCACAGAGCAGCTCTGGCACGAGCGTTTCACTGGATTTGCTTCCCTAAGGAGCAGATTCACTCTCTCTCTCTACTCCCCACAAACGGATGTAGTAATGAAATAAGCTATCCCAGGCCAGAAAATGCAGATGTGCTGCTCTGCGTGCTATTGACACCCAGCGCCGCATCCAGTGAGAATGAAGCCAGAAATGTCCACCACACCCAAGCCATCTCTGAAGAATCAGACACGTATGCCCTTCCTCCACCAGATAAAAAAAACTAAGAATCACAGGTTTTATTAGCTGCTTTCTCCTTTTTTTTCCCTTTCTTCTCTGAATGAAGACCCCACTGAACATTGTTTCTAAAAAAAAACTTCTTCTCAGAGATACTTTACATTTTTTCCAAGAAACATGCTTGGGCTACTGCATGATCCATCTTCTGTTTTGCACACTGCTCATCTTAGAGTAAAGCAAAAACCAATAACAATTGTGGGGAAAAGAATGCTAGGGGAATAATAGGGGAAGAAGTGATTTTCAAAAAGTAAAATAAACAATTTCTCGAAGTGCAAGTCTTGCCGCTCCTCTTTGCTCCCTCTCCCTCCCTACCTGCTTCTATCTCATGCACAAACACTGTACTTTGGATAAGTTACAAAGTTTTGCACAGAATAAAGAGCAGTTATTCTTACTGACAGTACTATATGAAGCCAGTAACTAGGAGTAACTGGGGCCATGTCTTATGGGAAAAAGGTCAGCAGAATTCCAAAGTATTTTTTCTGTCAGCACTAAGCAATCTGTAGGGAGTCAAAATTTATCATTATACTGGACTCATGCTTGAACCTATCAACTTTTTCTTCCAGGAACTTTGGTCCATATATAAATATAGACTAAATATATTCTTACATGCTGAAATGCTTGGCTTTTGTTTTTGCCACAGGCATTCAAATATAGTTATAAAACAATGAACATGAGGAAGTATATATGGACAAATCAGAAAGAGTGCATAAGACATAAATCTATGGTCTAAGGAAAGAATTTTCTTTTTTAACAATGTGTAACAGATTATGAACCTGATTTTACTGAGAAATTGTATTTACATGTTTCACATTTGCATGCAGTATTACAAAGTTAACCTAAGTTTCTTCATAAAATAAATATAATCTTTTAACCTTATGATTCTGTGAAAACATATTTTATGGAGACACAAAGGACAAAAAAAATCAAAATTCAGTGTATAATTGCACGTGGTCAAAAACCTACAAATTACATACAGGGCTTCATTGCTAATAAAATAATGTGACAATAATGCTAGCCCGTGCTCCCCCCCCACAGAAGAGCAGCAGAAAAGACAAATCCGAACTTTCACCAAAACACCCAGAAAACCACCTCAACAACCCTGTGCTGGGCTAGAGTTAATTTTCTTCACAGTGGCTGGTATGGGGCTGCATTTTGGATTTGTGCTGAACACAGCACACAACATAAAGATGTTTTTGTCATTGCTGAGCAGGGCTTACTCAGAGCCAAGGCCTCTTTGTACTGCCACGCTGGCAAGGGGACTGGGGGTGCATGGGAGGCTGGGAGGAGACACAGCCAGGACACGTGACCCAGATTGACCAAGGGGATACTTCAGACCATGGGACATCATGCTCAGAATGTAACATGGGCGGAAGAAATAGAAAGGGAGGGGCGTTTGGAATGATGGCGTTTGTCTTCCCAAGTAACCGCTGCAAGGGATGGGGCCCTGCTCTCCTGGAGGTGGCTGAACACCTGCCTGCCCATGGGAAGCGCTGAATGAATTCCTTATTTTGCTTTGCTTGTGTGTGTGGCTTTTGATTTCCCTATGAAACTGTCTTTATCTCAACCCACAGGTTTATGACCTTTTACCCTTCCAATTCTCTCCTGATCCCACTGGTGGGGGGGTGAGTGAGCGGCTGTGTGGGGCTTGGCTGCTGGCTGGGGTTAAACCGCAACAAACCCATACATTCCCATGGCATAAGGTAACCAGTTCCCCTGTGTACAACTTCCCCTCAAATTTACTCCCTAATTCCATTTTCCCCCAAAATGATAAATCTTCAGCCTAGAGAAGAGGAGACTGGGGGGAGACCTAATTTTGGTTTTTAATGTCCTCACAAGGGGAGACAGGCATTTATATCTTCACTATTGTGACCAGTGACAGAACATGAGGGAATGGCCTGAAGCTGAGTCAAGGGAGGTTTAGTTTGCATATCTGGAAGAGTTCTTGACCCAGAGGGTGGATGGGCACTGGAAGAGGCTCCCCAGGGAAGAGGTCACAGCACAGCCTGTCTGAGTTCAAGAAGTTTAGACAATGCTCCCAAGCACAAGGTGTGACTCCTGGGGTGTCCTGTGCCGGGCCAGGAGTTGGACTTGATGATCCTCATGGGTCACTTCCAGCTCAGCTTGTTCTGTGATTCTATGACTGAGCTGCTGGAAAACACGGAAACTCACAGATAGCTAGTACATCCTCTTCCATTTTAAAACCAAGTCAATAGCCACAAACTTTCTCAAGTTCTCAAGCACTTGTTCTAAGCCACGGGCCAGTCATGTACTTTGAGTTCGGCATCAGTCCAGAAAAGCACTTAGGCTTGCACTTAACTTTAAGCACATGAGCAGTCCCATGGATTTCAGTGGGACTTCTCAGAGGTTTGATATTAAGCAAGGGCAAAAGTGACTTACCTGGACCAGTGCCATAACCTGGAAAGCCTGTACTGCTGAGACTGAATAATTTCATGCATGAAGAGCTTGTCCCATTTTGTGGGAATGGATACTTAAAGATAATGCTAATAATCACAAGAACCTCTTCTATTTCAGGTACAGGAGGGAATGGAATATTTTGTTGGACAGAAGAGAAAACAAGCATCTATCCAAACTGGTACAACGACCACTACCAGGTGTTGTGTCTGTGTTTCCTAGGACAACGAAAATAATATTATTGTGTTTCCACAGCAACACAAATGTATATGCCATGATGCAAAATACATTCACAGTATGCAAAGGAAAAAAGTGTCTTATATATAGTAACATAACAGATCCCTATCCAGCTCAAGTACAGTTTTTCCTCCCAGTAGCCTGCATAAAATAAAATCAATCTAGAATTTACATTTTTCTGTTCCTGTGCTGTGCACTGACACAGATCTACTTCGCATCCATGAAGCAACCCATATTTTTTTTCAGTTTTGAGCCCAGTAGGTGCTTTAAAATTTATAGTTAATCGTGGGCATCAGCCAGAAGCTGCCTTCTTCCTCTGTTTCCAGGTGTAGATTGGAAATGCTTTTCTAACCCATTCATTATATTTTATTTGATAAATGTGGAACACTATAGAATGGACAAATACATAGCACTACGGGCAAAAAATGAAGCTTAAAACTGTAGGCATGGTGATGATTGCCTGGGTCTTGGCTGCCAGACTCAGCCCCAGAGAATTCAGTACTGCTCAGGTACAGACCAGCACTGTGATTCATACACAAGCAACCAGCAAGGTGCGAGGAGTGCAGTACCCACGAGGTATGCCAAGCTTCCTCCCTACACCAGAATCAACCCCCTGTGGGGTGCAATAGATTCCAGGTTGGAGTTGTTGGTCTCATTAGCACAACCTTACAGGGAAGATTTACCTGCACAAAGGCTATGCAATGCAGTAACTCCTAAACACATCAGGTACACAGAGGTTGCTGTTCATATCCCATGTGCCATAGGCACACACATTTCAGGATGACTCTGACAGACGTACAAAATCATTATCCATCACCTATGAAAAACCACAACCAGAACTGTCACTCAATCCTTAGCAGAAGGTGCCAGCAAATGAAAGGTATGGAGATGGAAGAAGTGATTTTCTCTACAAGACGATCTTTCTGATGGTGCATGATGACTCACTGTTACCCTAAAATCTGTGAAGAAAAAGAGAAATTGTTCTCAGTACTACCAGTCTACCCACTGATGAACCTGTGCACCCCTAGGATTTTATCAAGTGTGAATGGCATATAACTGAACCGAATTTATTTCTGCTTTCAAAAAGTCATAGCCAGCATCTTCTAGAGTCAATTCCTCATAGCTCTGTTCCTGATTTTACTACGAAATGTCAGCCTCAGGTTACAGCAAAACCGAAACAGAACTTTGGGACAACGTAGAAAAGGTTGGCTGGCTGAACTATTTGTGAAATATAATTATTTCATTTTTGATGAGAAAAGAGTGATCAGGGTCACAGATACAAGTATTTACAAGTGCAAACTATTATCCTAAGCACTCGAGGATTTAGCTAGGGAAAAATACATTTACTGGAATGAACACTGACAAGTAAAATATTTAATCCCTAAAGTTTTACTTCCCCCTAACATAAAATAATATTACTTTGAATGGTCCATAAATAACATTAATGGAGAGATTTTGAATGGTAAATCTCTAATGATATACGAGAGAAGACTTAAATAGGTTTAACTGGGCTCTTTCTCAAACTTGGCAACTGTGTTACAAATGGTTTTAGGTTTTTTTGAGCAGCATTATAATCTGTTATCTGTTTGGATCAAATCCTAAAAAAGCTTTTTGTTCCAAATTTGCAAACACCACCAATGGAGAAGCAACTAGAGGAAAAGCATTTTTAGTGCCCTACCAAGTTCATGGAAAACATCACTTTAGTTCTCTATGGTGTGGGAGCTCTCTACAGATGCCAATGAGTGGTTGTGCAAAGCCTCAGTTGTGCTTCAACATAGTGTATGTAAAGGGGGGCTTCGTAGCAAAGTTCTGTAGCAACAGAGCTGCTACCTGAGCCCACAGCCAGAGCTCAATTGGGTTAAATGCTGCTTTTTAAAAATAAGTGTTCCAATACACTGTTACTTGAAAATAGTGTGAGATAGTTAATGGTTATTGATGTCATTTTTGTAAGTTAAATAAGAGAAGCAGAGAGATGGAGAAGGGTTTATCCAAATTAGCATAGGAATGCTTTCCTTCCCTCCCTCAGCTGAGGCCCTTGTAGTCCTCAACTCTGCGCCTCAAGCAAAACTAGTAACACCGGGACATAAACCACAGGTCAAAATTTAAGGTCATGTGAATTGACAATATTCCCCCCACATGATAATTTTAAGCAAAATAAAAATTCCATCAATGGTGAGTCATCAACAGAGGTTCAGTCTAAGATCAGAAACAGGACTAAAACTGTGGCTGGAGTAGGAAACAGCCCAAAGCACTGTCTTAGGAAGCGTGCAATGAATTTATGTGGAAAACACTTCGGCCGCACACGGCCACAGAAAAATTGTGCATTAATCTGTAACCCTCTCTGGTTCACATGCTGAACAATTTTGAATCCAATAAAATAAGAGTTAAATTTACTGAACTGATGATATATGTATGCCACAGCCTACCCCTCTGAAAATATAAAACTGTATCTAATGCAATTGAGACAAACAACTCTGAAAAAGCTTGTTGCATATAAATAACAAATCTAAATCCCTCTAACTAGCAACCATTTAAGTATCTACAAGAAGAGAATTGCTCAAGAGTAAATTATAAAGGGAAATTTATTTTTTATTTTTATTTTGATTTTGTTATGTGTCACAAAAAATATTAAAATTATTAAATTTGTATTTAGCATGCATTATCTTGGTTAAAATGCCATATAGAGGATTTAACTAAGCCAACATTAAGATACCTTAATTTCAGCATTAGTAAGCAGCACTATTTAAAAATTCAATGAGATTTCTACTCTGCTGTAAAATTTCTGATCTACCTAAAGGTTACACTTTACAATATTTCTACACTGTGAATACAAATTATGAAAAAATATCCACTTGCAGAAATTCCTCCTCTCCCCCTTCCTATAATTTACACTTTCAGGGTAACTTTCTTCATCTTTATCAGCTTTTGTACCTAAATATTTTTTTCCAAAAGGCTTCATCATTATGACTCCCTAAATTGTGCATTAATCGCCTACAGATCACATTTTCAGTGAGATATAGAAATAAAAGGATTTTTGACTACTTAAAATTATAGTCAATTGAAGTATGTGGTTTTAGTGCAAATAAGTATGAGTATTACATTAAGCAAAAATTATGCCTTTCAAAATTCAAGGAAAGAGGTATATCTTTAAAATTTAAATGGTACATTTACACAATCAGGATTTCTATACAAATCAAAACTCCTGGCCAAGGTACTCTGTAACAACAACAAAAATAGTCAGCTCAAATGAGACCAACTTGTACTTTTACTTTCTCTACCTCAGTCAGTAGTATTTACTCCTTTTTTTTTTTCTGTGTAATTAATTATCCAGGTAAACTAAACTCTCTCATCAATGAAATCAGCTCTAGAAAAATCAAAATATTATTCAGTGGAACTTTGTCTCCATTTTTTTTTTTGTATAAAAGTAGGAATTCCTCCTCTGAATAGACTTACCTGGGTACGTAGTCAGCAAGAAAAAAGAATTCAAAGCCAGTGGCTGAACACACTTTTTGCAAACAGGCCATCACTGCTGTTTATTTTTTCCACATCATGAAATGAAACTCGCAAGGCTTGTTTTTCTCTAATGGCCACATAGAATAGAGTACCTTTAGTACCATATTTTTTTCCTTATATTTAAGTGCAGTATGGAAGAAAAACAATACTGAGGCTGAATTCCATCTGTTAGTGATCCTGTAAGTTCATATTCATATGTTATCTTCACTACATGAGGTTTCATCAGTTGCTGTGCTTCATATAATAAGGACAATAATTACTAAGAGAGTTTTAATACCCCTTCCAAAATCAAAAAGCCCTTTCAAAAGCCAAATCAGATGTATTAGAAATAATGTGTGCTACAAATCTTTCATCAAAAAAAAAGAACTTTTACATAAGTTTTCTTACAACTTCTTGATCTACTTTTCACTCTTGTATTTTCTGTGCTTTCGCCAAAATTCCTCCATTGATCTTGCAGCATGTAATGATTGCTCTGCTTTTGGATAAGGAAAAACATTCAGTATTTTTAGAAAATTTAGGTGTCTAAACCAAAAATGCAGGTGCATGTCCAATCACTCAAGTTAAAAACATATCTGCAAAGCCACTCAAGTGAAAGAGAGGGAGTTATGTATGGTAATACTGAGTGGAGTATTTGAGAAGGAATTAAAGAGAATGAGACTGCATCTTTAGACAGGGTGTGAAGAATGCAGGCAGGAAAAGACAGAAGGCAGCATGCTATGTTAAATGAAAGACTTGTAGAGCTACAGAAAAAAAAGTCACCTGCCATATTTCTCCTTCAACTGAGGAACTATGCATCCTGTATTTGTTTAGGGTCATCAGTTTTGCTTCAAAGGTCCATCTATTAGGCAAATATTCTCTCCTATTTAGAAGAACTTGTATTTTTTACTAACTCAAAAGCAATGATTTTCTAAAATTCATGTGCCCTAATATACATGCTCATGTTCTGACATTTTCATCTTCTGTCTCTTTGGTGGAAAATACGGATACTTTGTTCAGCTGTTCGAGGCAGTGACCTTAAAGCTAAATACAATACGCTTATTTTTGTTACAATTTCAATTAAGGTATTTAAGCAGAAAGAAGCTATAAAAAAATAGCTATACCCAAATGCTACCATTACAGCCTTTTTGAACCACGCTAAGTTATTACCCCACAAGTCCCCTGAATTGTTTGCAAAACTCCTTGAAATAATAATTGATATGATTGAAGCAGTACCAAGCCCTTTAGTAGAACAATTAATGTCTTAGATATAACTCTGAAAAAAATCCAACCAAAAACCAAAAACCAAACCAAACCTATTGTTTCATGTGTAATTTTTAATCAAATTTGTAAGACATTGCCATAATCCAACTCTTAAGACCTCTCTTTATTGAAAGCCACAATGAAGCAACTTTTCGTGGGATATAAAAAATTGTTCTACCAGAGGAAAAATATCAAAATATAGCTTTCATTTTCATCTAGTTCAAAGTCACTGCTCAGTGTTTGCTGAAGGTTCGATTTTGCAACACCTTGAGCCTGATTCAGTTGGTGCCAAATTCCATGGAGCTGTACCTCTTCCTTCAGTTAACTATTGGATCATATCCCATCACAAGACAAAATATTCCCTGTGATTAACACTTGGGAAACACAGCACTCTCAGTGCCACAAAACATTTTTAGAAAGGATTGAAATGCTTTCAAGATGTAAGAAGTAAAATTAAAAAATGAAGTTTCAAAGAGGACAAAGTTACTTTTAATCAAATACATCATACAGATAAAACCTTTTTTTTTATGTATTTGTTTTGATTAATCAGAAATACTGATCTGTTATTCCAGAAGATTAAAGTTTCCTTACATCTAACTATGGCAATAAATCATCTGTATTTTTAACACATTTAAAAGTGTTGAGTTCCCTGTGCCTCGGTCACAGAAGTTCAGAATTTTCCTACATTTAAATTAAGATCTTTGTCGTTTCCAGATTCTTCAGGAATCTTTTCTCATAGGTCAGATTAAGATGTTTCTAGTGTGCCAGAATCATCTTCTTTTTCTGTTTGTTTGTTTGAATGAGGACTCCTGTAGGAATTCTGTGAAATGTCAGCATAAAAATACCTTTATTTCTGTCCTTTGACTGGAGTAGGGCAGCTTGGAAATTCCTGATTTCAACCACAACTAGCACTTCTCGTCCTGCAGGGATTCCTGCAGTTCCTGTATTCCTGCTTTTGCTTCACTTTTAAGCTGTTACAGATACCTTTTTATGAACTGATATATCTTCACAACTACTTTACAGGCATCTTGTGCTTCAGAATATTTTGCGGATTGTATCTTCATCTTTCACTCAAGCTCAGAAGTTTATCACATCTCCTTTCATATCTCTTTGTTTAGTTTCCCAAATGTATTTTTGGACTATTTAACAGGAAAAAAACCCAAACACCACACCTCACAATGGCCAGAGTGTGACCTAATTCACACCATATAGATCATTGATAATGATACCAAAAACCCCCATATAAATTCAATTAGATAAAAATGGACTCTCTTCATATACTTTGAAATAGTTACTCTATTTGTTTTTCTAAGGCTTGACTGTTAGCTGATGGTTCAAATCATACTTTGCTGCTGCCTTGTCTTTCAAGAAACCCTCCTTTACTTGCTTCCCCCCCCCTCTATTTTCATTCCTCTGTCAGCCTATGAAGAACACTATAATTAAACACTATAATTATTGATACCTTCTGAGTGTGCTGATGAAGCAAAGCCTGGAGCTCACACTGTGTGGGAGAAGCAGGGCTGATAAGCCCAAATTGAGGAGCCACATTCAATGGAAGTGTCTGCTCGACCTGCTGGTTTTTGGTATTGGTCAAAATATCAAATATTACAGCATAAGTGATGTACTTTACTTCAAATAAGAACTTTTTTTTTCTCATGGCTCAGAACCGAAGACTTCACATCTGGTCTGAAACAGTGATTAAAAAAAGAAAAAAGAAAGAAGAAAGGAAAAAAGAGAAGAGGAAAAATGTGGAAGCCAGGGAAAGAAAGAGGAAAACAAAAAGAATTGAGAAAAAGAAAAAAATAAAAGAAAAATGGAAAGAAAGGAAAAAAGGGAAACAAGAGAAAACAAAGTTGGGGGGCGGGGGGGTAAAAAAAAAGGAGAGGTTCACAGCATGCAGACTTGTTTCCTAGTCTGAAGCAGTTCTGGGTTTGGACTGAGTCACAGTTGCTCCAGGAGTGTTTCTCTCCCTGTTAAATCACCATACCTCAGATAACCACTTGCATTCAAGGGAATGAATCTCCCTTTGCAAAGCTATAAGAATCTTTCCAATTACACCAACAGGATCCCGGTCAGCACCTTTATGAGGATAACTATGAGAGCTGCTAAAAACTTCCTAAATTCTATCTCTAAATGAAAATACGCTAAATTAAGGTACATTTGCTGCCTTGCAAAAGACTTGCTCAAACTTGTGTAAATCAGCACAGTCCTTGGCTCACACAATTTTAATAAGACCCATGTGTACTAAACCAGATTATATGACACATGTTAAGGTTCATGTTTGATATAAAATTAAGTATGTGGATGATTTATGGAAAAGAGTTCACCTCCCTTTCCCCCACGTGAGGTTTAAAGACTAATCTTCAACCAGATCTTCCAACACTTTCTGCATTTAGGCCTTTCCCACTTGAAACCTTCAATGTTGTTTTTATTATCACAAGAGACCGATACCCAGCCTAGCATCTGTTATTATTCCCGTACCTTCTCTCCCTGGGAGAATGCTTGAACCTAGCATATATCACTGTGATTACTGGATGCTGCTAAATTCCTAGAAAAAGAGCAGCATTGCTTTCCTTGTAGAAGGATTTGATTGCACTATTACTCTATGCACTAATGTGCTGCTTGGCTATAAAGGGAATTGCTGAGTAGTTTCTTTAAAAAAAATCCAACATACCAATAAAACAAGTTCTATAAAATAAATGAACACTCACCATTAGCTCTTACCCATAAGGATCAGCATGACAGATGTATTGATAATGACAGACATTTGGCTGGAATAACTTTGGGAGGCAAAAATGTGAGTTAACACCTCTCTCTCTCCAACAAGATGCTGTCCTTTAGCATCTGCTATCAAAAGCAGACAGGTGATGCTGTAGGTCATTCACCCCCTCTTGTCATTTCCACTGGCAGAGAAGCTTCACAGGTCACCAGGGATATTAAAAAAAATTATCTCCTCAGACTGAAACACGAATCCACTACTTCAGCAGATAACCCTTGGGCTGTCAGTTCTACTCTTTCCAGGCAATCAGTGCCATGCTTTGAAGTGCACTTAGTCGTTGTGACCCTAAAAACTCATTTCCATTTGTTCTTTTTTTTTGGTTGCAGCAGTAATCTAATTCCTGGTGCCTATATTTGGGGCTTCCTACTCACAGTCCTGGCCCCTTTCCCACCCACATACTTCTTATTTTTGCAACGTTTGCCCCAGTGCTTCTTTTTGAAAAAAGAAACAGGTCTGTAGGTATTTAGTCAATGCTGCAATTAAATCTGATTTTGTTTTTATAACATATGCATATTTTTTTCCTACTGTTCACCATTTTTCTTCAGAAGGGAAACTAACCTGGTGAGGACCCTGATGCAAAAATTTCCTTCTTCTTTAGAACATGGTGTAGGTACAGTTGCAAACTCCGATAGGCAATGACGCTATTCAGGGAAAAAAGTTTCAAAACTGTTAATACTTCTCAATATAAATACAGATGTGTTCATATATATAGATGATCTTGTGTGATTAATTTGAATCAATGCATAGACCTGGAATTAATTAACTGTGTGTTCCTTTTAACAGACCCTGTCCTCAGCAACGGATGGCAATCTCTAGTTCTACTTATGGTCTGAGTTATTACAGGCCAAAAAAGATGTTCCTGTCAGATTTACTGCCTGGATAGCCAGGCTGCACTGAAACCTTGGTATTTACACAGGATTTCAGTATATGCATATCATATCCCTCTTTTATAGATGACTCTTCCAAAATAATCTGACAAGGGTTAAGTTCCTTGCATGCTGAGACCACTTGCTGTCCTGTAGGCAAGTATACTTTTATTACTTTCCCTCTACTGTGTACATAGGATTTCTCTTGTCTTCTGCAAAGATTATATATTTGTAGGGTCACAGACTACCTTTTTGTGCTGCATTTTGCTGTACTTCAAGCAATGGGAATACACTGAATAACAAGGGTGAACAGACTAACCAAATTATTAATAAATAGAAAATTCAAATGACTTGACAAAAAACACATAGAAAAACCTCGTGAAAAAGCTGTGACAGCAAAAGACTTTTGTCTGTGTATATGTACATAAACTGCTTCTTTCCTCTGTGCACCTCAGAGATTTCTGTCCTCTGTTCAGTGTCTTTAAATTAATTGGTCAGAGATTGTTTACTCCGTAAGATATCAGTAGTGTTTCTACCTATGGGAATACTTAAGTGGAATCCTGAACCTTTAGGTTTATCTACTCTACAATGTCTATAAATTTGTTGGCTTAAGAAAAATTAGTAACAGCCCAACAACATTTTAGGAACATTTATTATGTGAGTTTTGCTCACGTATCTCCATTAAAAGCAGATGCACATTTAAATATCTTTTCTGGTCCTGACTTTCATTTGACAACCAAAGCCATTTTAGAGCAATGCTCTGTTAGTGATAGAAATTTTATTCTATATGCTTTACTGATAAGACCTTAAACAGAAGATGACAGTGCATATAACAGGCAATATATCCAAGGAATTACAGATGACATTTTATCTGTTCACAGAATGCTGTGCACATTTCTTTAAACTATCTTTGAGAATCTAGTCGTCATCATCTAAGTATTTTTCAAAATCTTGTTTTAATGAAACACATTTAGAAGCTTGTTTTAATGAAACACATTTTACCTTCTCATACACTGAAATGAAGTAAGGGTTCGCCGTACCGCATGCTCCCCTTTAAGGAATCAAAGGCACAAGACAGTTTCATCACAAAACCAGTAGAACCACCTGCAGTTCCAGTTGTCTGTCTCATCCCTCTTTCATTTCCTCTGCCTGACAGCAGGCCACTTGATATGCCCCCAGATGAAAAATAAACTGTTTTCATCCTTAGAGATCAAGACTTGATTTTGCCCTCACTCCTATGAACTGGACTTTCGAAGCCCAGTCAGCTAGCCAAAGTTTGCCTTTTGCCCTGATTCGCTTCTAGCAAATGAGATAGCTATAGGAGTTTTAAAATTTTAAAGCATATTCACAGCTATGATGAAGCCATCTATCTCCTTCTGTCATGGTTTAGGAATGGTATTCCCCAGCTTAGTGTTCCCACTGAAACACTCCAAGGCACACGCCGCTCACTCACTCCCTCCTGCAGTGGGCTGGAGAGGAGAATTGGAGGCACAAAAGGTAAAGATGACAGGTTGAGAAAAGAACAATTTACTGGAAACAATGATGAAATAAGAAAGCAATCAGTAACAGCAGCAGTGTTAATAACAAAGTGTACAAGAGAGGGGAATGACGCACACACGATTTTGCTCACCGCACGGAGCCCTACAACACCCGATTGCTCGCTTCCCACTAAGCGACTGGAAGGGCCCCTTTCCCCCTCCCCAGAAAACGACACGAGGGGATATAGAATAACCTCCATGTCCTAACCATGCCCCCTACTGGCTACTGAAAAAATTAACCCTGTTCTGGCCAGAACCAGGACACCTGAACCTGTCAGCCATAGAAGAGCTGCTGACCGCGTCCCCTCCATGAAAGGTGTGATGGGGAGGAAGGCGTCTGTCCTTGTCATTTGGGGACCTCACACTTACGCTCTCAACCCGCACACAAATGCAAGGAAGAAAGCATGACAGCAGGCTCTAACTCTGCAAACGCTTTAGCACTTGTCTAACTAAGCAAAGGCAACTCAAGATTTTGCAGGGCCTAGCGGGTTACAGTAAAAATGTGATCACAGTCTACCTACAAGCAGTGTGCAGAGGAGCAAGCCTACCACAGTGTGAACAACATGCAGCTACTTAATTTCTCCCAGCTGATACCCAAAAATACAGCTAGGACTTGGAGGACACATTGTCTCTCCCTTTGTAGACCCTGATTAATCTGAAATGAAGTAACAGTAACATATTTGAAACTTTGTTGTTCCAGTAAAACTCCTTCCTGTTCAATTTGCAATTTATTACACTTGAAGATAAGAAAATTCCAAACAAAAGCAGCAAGAGGATTTAAAAGACAAAAATAATGAAAATATTTCCAAAAAAGCCCAGTGTCAGACATAATTTTTTTGTAAACACTCTTCTAAAAAGATTTTTACAAGCACTTTGTAAAATCCCCACTGCCATGACTTCTATACTAGAATGTCTACAATTAATAGATCTATTAAAAGACAAAACTTAATTAAAAAAACTAAAATTAAAAGAGATACAAGAATGACAAACAAGAATGTTACAGAATGCAGTAAGATACATTTTACATTGCTCAGACAAGACTTGAAAGAAGAGTGCACAACAGTATAATCAATTTAATTGGAAACAAGATCAGACACACATGCAGAATTTTTACAGATCCCACCCTCTGCAGAAATTTCCCAGAAAATTATTTCCTTCCGAGGCAGAAACACAGTCTTTGGTAAACTGTATACAGCATGTGTCAGTTTGGTACAGTTCTCTGGTATAATCTTTGTCTCCAGTCTCTAAATATAAAAGATGGATAGATCTAATTTATAAAGGTCACTCTCTTCATTATACCCACTCTTTAAAATATGGACCTATTAATTTTTACAGCAAGAATATTATGGTTCCACCCAACCTTCATTATAAAGTCTTCAGTTTCCCTTATTGCATGTCCAGAAGACCTAATCAAACTCCAGGGAAGAAAGTTATCAAATGATTCCTGCAAAGAATTAAAAAAAAAACCCCAAACATCCAAAAGCTCACTGCTGAACACACCAAATGAACTAAATAATGGGAAACACATTTACAATGTCCTTTAATGGTAAGCCTATCCAATTTGTGATTTAAGAGGTCAAACTATTGGTTATTTTTGCATTCCTGGTAATTTAAGAAGAAACAGGCTGGGAAATGTGTACTCGCAGGCCTTGTAAAACTGCCGTCCTTATTTTGAATAATAGACATCCATTGTAAAAAGCTTACTGGTGGAAAAGCCCCCCTCCATGTTTCCGCACTTTGACTGGAGAGCCCGCTGCCCATGAGGCTCACAAGGAAGATTGAGTGCTTAAAGAGACAAAAGAAATGGGCCACAAAAAATCCTGCCACCCATGTGTCCGGAAAATATGAATTGCTCCAAGAGTTGGGACAACAAGAACTGCTGACACCAGATGGTAACGCTCCCTGCAAGAGCAGTGCACCACCATCTCGTGCTAGGAGTGAGGGTTTTTCTCAAGGGCCCGAGGCTAAGCCTAATAATTGGGCAAGCAAGAGGAAGGAAAGGATGAGATGGAAAGACATCTACAGCTCTCAGCTGGGGCAGTCCCAAAGACTTCCACCCTCATTGCACCAGCACAGCCCACCCACAGAAACCATCAGCCTGGTTTTACCTGGGCTTGTGATTATTTTATAAGAATTGAGGGCTGTTACATTGATATCAGAGGAATACTCCCTTCTATGTGAAGAAAAAAAAGCAAATTGAAGCAAATTACAACACATCTGTAAAATAAATTAAAATTTTAAAGTGTATGAAAATTTTAAAGTGTATGATATTT
>NW_008238448.1:2198972-2203209 GCF_000691975.1 Corvus brachyrhynchos | reverse complement strand
AAAAATAACTCAGAGAAAAGACAAGCCCACATGCTACATTCTAAAAAGGTAGTTTAGGTAGACTTAAAAAGTCTTGCACAAATCACTGAGCAGTTCTTAGGGAATAGAAGTTGACGGGGGAAATCAAGGAGCAATTAGTAGATTTTACTTACCTTTCCACTCTCAGGTTAGTGCTGATTTTATATATCATTGTCAACAAGCATTTAATAATTTCACAATTTGGTTACACAGCATTTCCGCTCAATGACTAGTGCTAGCTGGAACATTTCTAATTAAATTTCATTCAGTCGCAGTCAAATTGGGCTTTGCTCATTTGGGTATTATATTCCAGCATGAGTAGAATATAATAGGCTGGTGATTAGGACACTAGCTTGAAGTGTGGAACAGTGAATTTCAGTTTCATCCACTGCCTGTGTCGATCCATCTCCAGAAGAAATAATCTGCCTGTAGTTAGCCAGAAGCAGCAGCAGAGAATGGAGCTATGTTCACGGTGTATCTACACAGCTATACATTTTTGGTCAGTCTTATTCTTCAAAAAAATCAAGCCAGGATTCTGTATCCCTCTTTAAGTCATTTGCAGGCCAAGTATCAGGACCATATTTCTGTGATTCCAAAGGAAAAGGAGACTTAATATATTTTCTTCCACCCAGCACTGACCTGGCTGTGTCAAGCATCGGTGGGAAATAAACTGAGGTTACACCAATTATATCCAATTGCAAGGACAGTGAGCAGGAAGCTGAGAGACCCGCTCTTAACCTTCAGCAGTAAGCAGGACTCAGTGTCAATGTATCAGCTGCCCCAGGACAGGCAGAAAGAGAAGAATATTCCATGCCTGCTCAGTAGAGAGCTGGCCATCATTTTGTGCTCTCAGTACACCTGATCTTTTCCACTTCCTCTGACCTCACAAAAATTTACAGTCAAAGCCAGAACTTTAGGTATGATAGCCTTCTGCAAGCTGTGTCTGCAGAAATTAAATTAACAGCAATATATCCTTTGCCTCAAAGGACTGTGCTGAGTCTTCGTTAGTCAAGTTTGTAGAAGGTTTTAGATCACTGGATGGGAGTTCTGCACAAGTGCAAGGCATTACAACATTACATACTGCAAAACTTTGTAGAGCTACAATTTTTGTGGTAGCCTGGGGATTGTCATGGTCAGAATCAACTATGTCACTCTGCAGTTTTGGTTACTAAGTAAAATAAATAGATTAAGCTATTTGGTTTTAGCAAGGTACATTTTGCTAGGTCATTTTGTTCACCCTTTACTTGCTGTCTCTCTTTCTTCCACTGTCCTCACTCAGGATCAGAGCCTTTCAGGATGGAAGGGACTTTGGGAGGTCATCCACCCAACCCATCCTGACACACAGAGCAGGCCCAAGTCACACCGCATTGCCCAAGGCTTCCTCAAACTTGGTCTCATCCAAGAACGGAAACACATGGCATCTCTGATCCAATGCTTGGCTGTCATAGTAAAAACTCATTTTTCTGTGTCAGATAGAAGCCAGGCCTCTCTCAGTTTATGCCCTCTGTCTCTCCTCCTTTTGTCCTCCACCTCCTTAAGGCAGCTGGTGGCATTTCCTCATGGCTTCCCTGTAGGCAGTGGGCTGCCATGGGGTCCTCTGGGGTTCCTCTCTTCCAGGCTGAACAAACCCAGGTCCCTTTGCTGCCACTCTCAGGGCTCCTGCCTCACTGCCCCGGCCATCCTGGTGGCCCTCAGCTGAACTTGCCCTAGTCCATTAACATCTTTCTGTCCTGAAGCCCAAACCAGGACACAGTACTGCAGATGTGGTCTAATGAGTACTAAGTAAAGTTTTCTCATTCAGTCTTCATCTCAAAAGCAATCTAACATTTCCAGCATCTATAGTCCCTAGATTCAAAGGGAAAATTGCAAAGATTAGCTGCAAAAATTCCCACTGAAACAATTTAAAATACTTCAGCCTTTTAATGAACTTAGCCCTGGAGAACTGTTTCAAACTCAATAGGCTGAATTTCTGAAGAAAAATTGTTGGAGTTAACAATTTATATGCACCATGACAGCAATGCCACGAGTGGCAGAACCACTTTTGCAGTGCACTTTTAACCATCTTTGCCAAGTTTACCAGTTAGAATTGCCTCTGCCTCTCCTGATCCTTGAACAGCATTAATCAGTCACCATTTCTCATATCCTGTCTGATTTATGGTTTTCCTCCAGGGCAAAGACTTCAACAACTGAGTTTGGGTTTGGACCTACAATCTGACATATGTTAAACATTACCAAATTTTCAGGTGTTGTGGGGTATAGGAACTGTGCAAATAATTACTTTTTTGGATCCATGACTGAAGTTATTTTTAATAAGACTTTGTTTGATTTCTCAGCATTTTGGACTATTTGCTTTCATTACACTTGTAATCCATTTCTGGCAACTGCACTTGCCTTCCTGTATATGACAGGAAAACTATGAATGGCTTGATCATACAGAATGATTTATAAATCTGTTAATTAGTACCATGGATCACTTATTTTAATCCTAAGGCTTAGCTGAGCTGTATATTGGCACAGTGAACAAAAGGAACAAACATATCTGAAAATAGTAGTTATGTTATTTATTTAGCTTTAATATAAGCTGAAATGAAACCCTTGTCTCCTTCCTGGACTCAATTTTTGGACTAATCAGGATGGGGCACAGTTGAGAATTGGAAGAAAATGCTTGTACCTAAATGCGATTGATTTCAAATGGTCTTAGGTACCTTTTAAGTTTCAACCTGAGCCGTCTTTCTCAATACCTCAGAGAATCTTTTTAATTACATAGACCCATTTATAAAAGTCATTTAAAATGGCAAGGATAGAAAGGATTTGCAAAAACATGTTGTCACAGTGATACCTCTACACAGCAGCCCCTTTCCCTAGCTGAATTACAAAAGCACATTAAAATTTCCTGCCATTTAAAAATAATCATTAGGAGGAATTAAGACAACATTCCTTCTATCCAGAGACTTTGTCTTCTCCCTGACTTGTCTGGGCTTCAGTACAGCAGTTCGTCTTCTCTGCCAGACTGCTGGGGTGTCAGCAGAGAAAGTGTTTGCTAGCTCTGCTTTCATTATTTATGTCCCATATCTTCTCAAAAGATCACCCTCCTCAGGAGCTTGGTTAGCAGCTGAATCAATCATTTTAGTCAGAGATAAGTGTGTCCTACCTTAATGCATCCTTGAAAACGTTCGGTCTTGAAAATCTTGAATTAAGTTTTAGAAGAACTGAATTAATTTTCCCAAGGTTTTTTTTTTTTTTTCTTGAGCAGAGAGGGTGAAAGGCAAAAAATGAGGTAAAGGTTGGCATCTCCAACGCAAAAGTTTAGCAAAGAATCAACCTCTTTTGAAAGGGTCTTCAAAGAGGAACACTTGGCAATGTTTTGCAGAACAGCTTATTTCCTCTACCTATGCAAAATGAAATTGAGATGCAGGAAACTGGCTAGTTAGCCTATTTTCATGGTTGGTTGATTGTTTTTCTTCAGATTCTGCATATTTCCTTCTCATGAATCCTCAATACCTGTAGTATTTGAAGAAATCAATTTTTCTTTGACACGCTAAATTTCATATGTGGCTGATACTAAAATGTAAGTTTAAAAAACCATTTTCTCCTGTGGTTAGTGTCTTGTGAGCAGAAGCTGGCTGTGGACAGCCTATTTGAAAGGCAGGCACATCTATTTACTTCTCTAACATCACTCTAGGAATGTCAAGAGAAGGATTCTTTTGTAGCACTCAAAACTGCCTAATTTATTTCCTAAATGCTGGGAACTAGTGATGGATTTCGATCATCAAAAAGCAATTTGGCATGCCACATAGTGTGTTCAATTGCTTTATTAGGGACACACCTGGAAAGCACATTTTCCTGTAAGATTTAAAAAAAGAAGTGTGATACATAAGGTAATGCTTTATTTAACAGGAGCTTCATAGGCTATGTAATTTTTAAAATTTTAATTACATTTTCTAGAGCAACATGAAGGGAAAGTGTATTGAGAACTCTCTGTATTATCCTCCAAATAAAACAAATTTATCTAACACATTACAAGGTTTTTTTGAAGCTGTGAGTGGTAGCAAAGGGCTACAAACCTTCAAGAGCCAGTTATCTAATCTGGCACTTGTACGAACAGAGATTAGACCATCAAGCCAAAGAATGTGTCAATCATGATATTGGAAATATAGCAAGTTTACTTTTTAATCCACTGCACATGGAACCTCTTTACAGTGTGTTTCATATCACTGCT
>NW_008238448.1:2170878-2198959 GCF_000691975.1 Corvus brachyrhynchos | reverse complement strand
ACTGTAAGCATGAACAATATAAGCACAACTGCAGGTGGTTGCCAAAGAAGTTACTTCATTGTGGATATCAGTTCATAGTCTCAAAATTAATATTTTCTTTGGCTTGCCTTTGGCTTTTTTTAAAAATTTTTTCCCTGAGCATTTAAGACAGAGTAGTACAGAGTCACCTCAAGATAGCATGCAATGCTGATCATAAACCGCAATAGAAAAAAGAAAACCCTATCAGTGATAATTAGGTTTGCCTTGTAAAGCGCTTTCAGGTTTGTTTTTGTTTTGGGTCTTGCCCCCTCCTGTCGTCTTTGTCCTGATTCAATTCTTTGAGCTCTTATGGTACAGCTGGGTGTTAGCTTCAGCTATTTTAAGAAGCTAAAGCTAAAGAAACCTCCTTGACTGACAGTTGTGAAGTGATTTTAAGGTGAGTAGATTTCATTTGTTTGCTTATATGGTGTGGGAAAATGATAAACATAGTGGGAGTACAACATAAAATATTCTTCTGGGTCTCTCTAACTGGAAAACATTTTTGCTTTCATTTGTGAATTCCATAGTCCATTGGACAGTCACAGTTTTCAGAAATTATTAGCAACATCAACATACTGCTATAATAATTTTGTGGCTTCTGAAAAATACATTGATTTTATTATTTCTAAAACACTTTGACCACCAATTTAACAACTTTGGATGCTCCAGCCGCCTCTTAAACCACCAAAGTAGCATTAAAACTAAAATTCCCTTTCACCCAAAATTTCCTTTAAATAGGTCTAGTCATTGGATACTATTGATATAAATGTCCTCAGAGCAGATGAAACATTGGGTGAAACCACAGCCAGAGCTGGAAAGAAGCAGGTATAGCTACCCACAGCTTATATCAGACACCCAAATAATTTGGCTAAGGTCTTTTGGTCATACTGCTGCTGTGTGCTGACCCAAAGAAAACATCTCTTCCAGGTCATCACCAGAAATACTGTATTTAGTCATTAACCCTTTGCTTATTAGGTGGCATTTCCTGATAAGGAAGTGTTAATGTCTCTCACATTAACACATACAGTGAGCACCCATGAGTGATGGGCAAGGAGAGGGTTAAAATTAGTTTCTTTCTGCATATGGTTCCTGTCTCAGCTGTGAGATCAGTTATAGGTCCCCAGCCAAAGATAACAGCTAAAATATAACAGATGCCGGTACTTCCACAGCCGAGGTGAAGTATTTCCTTTCATCCTCACTGATAATGTCCCAATTCTCCATTCACTGCAAACGTCAAGGGCACGAGCAGGTTATTACAACGTGGAATGAATGGACTGTTTAAATTGAGCCCATGCCTGTGCAGGGTGTGAAGTTTCTCCAGTCCCAAGAGATTAAAACCCTGTGGGGAAGAAAGCAATGCAGTCGCAAAGGCAATGGCTGGATGTTGAAAGCTGGGTCCCCTCTAATAGGGTACTGCTGGGAAGAGGGTGTTGGCTGTCATCATCGAGGTTTTCCTGGCAAAGCCATTGGTGCAGGGCTACTGTGCAAATTCTTACTTGCTGGGGCTGTCACTGGCCAGTCTGGGCCTGTTGCTTCCTCGGCTCAAACCAAAAGTTTTGGAGTAAGCATCTACCTTGCATGGACATAACCAGTGCATGAGGAACTAAACCAGCTTCTCCAAATTCACACTTCCCTAAATATTGTCTACATTTTATACCACTACCTAGCAGTCATTCGCTCTGAGCATTTTGGCAGCCATTTGAATACATCTTAACCTGTAGGGTTGTGGGGGCTTTTTGTGTTTTAAACACAACCACAAAATGTTGACGCATCTGAAACCTAGTCTGGATGTAACATTTTTCAATGGGAGTTAATGACTTTAGGGGTGTATTAGTCCAGCAGGTAATCAGACTGGCAATCAAGTTGCTCTTCACCAGTATAGCTGAAATAATTTTATAAGATACAGTGCTGGCACTAGCAGCAAATGCTTGTTCTTGTACAAAAAACCCCCCAGTATGTATGCATTAAATGTATTAATGCATCTGGGGAGGTGGGATACAGATAGCTACACAAATTTGGAGAGTGACATTTTTGCTGTTTTCCTGCACAGATGTTTGTATAAGGCCAGTGAGTTCTTCCTTTCCCCTCCCGTGAAAGGAACCAAATAAAAACTGGTAATATTGCTACACCATTAGGGGGAGGGGGAAGGGGGGGGGAAGAAAAAAATTGCAAGATGATCCACAGTAAATTAGGATGGAATTGGTATGTATATTTCTGTAGGAACAATATATCCTGGGAATATGTGGTTTCCAGTTATGCTCACGAATACAGCTCCAGAGTGCAATCATACAGAACTGCAATGCCAGGAATCAAGATGACAGGAGAACACTGAGGTAAATCAAAAATCCAGTGAAAATTACTTAAAGAGAAAAGGGAGACTACAAAGAAACAAATAGAAACAAAGAGGTTGTGGTGCCTATTTTCCTTGTATCAATCAAAGGACATATTCAGAAGAAATACACAAATTGTAAAACCTAGATTTCAGCTCAAAGTGTCTTCCACTCCAAATTCACCTTGCCAAAAAGTCACAGAGATGCAATGGTGATGCGTAAAATTCTGGATTTCTGAACACCATCTGGCCATAGGTTTTGTATGCATCTCAAGTTCTGTTTTTGTAAAACATGCATCTTGATTGCTAACCCAAACTAACAGGAAAATTGTACATCCAGATGAACCAAACAAAATAATAAGACCACAAAGAGTCACTTTAAATATGAAAGAACAAATAAGGAAATTCACTCAAATTAAGAAAATATTATATCAAATGTAATCTCCTGCTGGTAGGAGAGGCCTGTATGAGCTATAGCTCAAGGTGGATACTCATCCTCATGCTTTCATTAGGATTACCTGTGCAGCTGCCTACTTTGGTAACTGACACACAAAAACTAACATTGTCAGCGGAGAAATATTCATTTGGCCTTAAAACTCTTGCTGACAGAAGTATATTTTTCCAAGTAATAGACACATTTCTGCAAAAACTATAATCTTTTCCTGGGAAAATACTGAGAGGCCACTAGAAAGCATATCAAATTAAAATCTAGAAGTAAAACTATACTGGTAAAATATTATCATTTGTTCATCTATATGTAACTGTACCCTGTGGAAGTTGCCAGCTGCACTCCTATCCAGGCTGCTCTACATTCTCACAGCAGATCTGTTCTTCTCACCAAGAAGACAAGCTGGGATTTGTTGTAAATACTGTAGTATGAGCAAGAAACCCATTCCATAGAGAAGGAGAGCATGAGAAGGCAGCCAAAGTACATTTGTCCACTTGGAACTGGGCATTATTTCAGAAAAGCCTATTAGTCAAAATACAAAATATCCTCAGCTTTGGTACAGTATTTTCTCTTTTGGCAATAAAATGTCAAACTTCATTTTTTTGGACAGTTTGAATTACTTTTTATGGTTCTAGTTTGACAGTGTTGGAGGCCATGCTATGTGAGCTGAAGAAAATTTTTATTCAGAAGAGTAAAATTTCACCTTTTTTCCAGGAAAAGATTACCTTTTAAGTTACTCATTAGAAATCAA
Source organism: Corvus brachyrhynchos (assembly GCF_000691975.1). NCBI lineage: Eukaryota > Metazoa > Chordata > Aves > Passeriformes > Corvidae > Corvus > Corvus brachyrhynchos. The sequence goes on along the minus strand of NW_008238448.1, from coordinate 2,195,413 downwards.
TCCACGGCACAGGAAATCTGCCTGAAAACTTAGAATTTCTTAAAAGCATATCAAAATAAAAGGGGAAGAACAGGAAAGAAATACAACAAATATTAATGCCAAAGGCTAAATAAAATATCAAAAGCAAATAAGGTCAGAAAGAGGTGGATTTTTCCTTCAATATTTAAGCCAGCATCTCAAAAAGAAGTTGCGTTTCTAAAGACGTACTTTAAAAGAAAATCTCTATTTGAACAGCTCTGCTGAGGTTTACCTGAATCTGTAGGGGGAACTAAGCTCTAGAATACAAAGTTGAGCTGCCTTTTTTGAAGAATTGTAGCTAAGATGACCAATAACATAAAATTCGACATTTTTTTTTAATTCCTTATTGGAGCAAGGCAAAATAACACCCTTGCAGCTGTAACAGTGCTGTTATATATGAGATCATGCTATCTGTTATGTGCCATATATAGTTACAGTGCTGCTGCAGGATATTTTGTTGAGTACCCAGATATCAGAAAGGGAACAGTAATCGGTAATTGCTCAGTGACAATGGCATAGCATTTTTCTTTCTAACTTACTGAGGAGAGCTGAGGAAGTTAGACACCTGCAAATCCAGAGCTGGCACCTGCAGCAGTGGGTATTTCAGAGTGGAAGGAATTCTGGACCATCTTGTCAGCCACGCTGAAGAAGTATTGGCTACTGATCAAACACTTGCCCAACAGTTGCATGAGATTATTGAATTTCATTACATCCTTGCAAGCACAAACCGCAGCAATACCCAATGTTTTATCAGTGGCAATCACTGACAGGCAAAATGCAGTGTCTTAAGCACAAAGCATCCATTCCATGTTCCCACAGACACCTCCACTTTTCCCTATGAGTGCCAGATTGTTAGCATTTGGATCTCACAGTTCCATTAGGCTCACTGAACAGATTCAAAAGTGTTCCTTGCTACCTTATGAAAATATCAAGTAAAATCATCTCTTTTCAAAACCTGGGAGAGCAACTGTAGGTCTTCTAAATTTATTTTTGATAGAAGTCTGTTATGGCAGACAGAGATAAACTGTCTTCCCCCTCCTTTTTTATGCAACATGTGTTAAAGGTATTATTTCATAAAATATATGTTTATTATGCAGTTATCTCAGCCTGAAGGCTTATGGCTTTCCAGCATGTATAAAACAGTATGTAACTATAATCCATAGAGACTCTGGGTTTATTTAAGTCTCTTGACTCTTAGCAAAAATACCAAAATAGCATAAGTAAATAGGAGGCTGTCTGAATGTAATAATCTTAAAAATAAACAAACACATCTCGTAAGTAAGCACAGATCAGCAACATTGTCTAGTTTAAGTTCCAACTCTTACTGTCCCCATCCAGAAACTGGTAAGAGTTATTCATATAGTTGTAAACTTACTAGTTTCAACCATGCTTTCCAAATAAATCATGTAACCATATAAAGGTATTTTAATAGCCAGATGTACTTGGGTTCCTCAATCATCTGAGGTAGGAAGAAACATCTGGCAAGGAACCTGTCCAGAGAAGTACAGTTTGCCTCCCCATAACAAACATAGATACACATATGCACAAGAAGATACCTTCCAGCCTCAAACATGCAGGTCTATCTCTAAACGTTACATCTGCTCATGTTTAATGATTCTCTGTGGTTCAATATTTAACTATTTTAGCATTTAGTCATATGGACAAGTGCATGTGCTTTTGTATTCAGCAAACTACCACTAGGAATAAATAATAAAGAATAATATTCTTTACTGATTGTATCTCAACCAAACACTCAGTCAAGGAACCAAAACAAATGTCAGCTTTGGAATCTCACGAGGTGGATGTAGGGGGAACCTACTGCAAAAGCCAAATAGGTTTTCACACTTAACATTTGTACAAGGAGTTTGCATGCTCCCTTTGCTGAGGCTGATGCACACACAGAGTTAAGGGCTGTTTTTGCAAGAATAAATCTATTGCATCCAGTTATAGTTCTCTGGGCAAACCATTACTGTTTTCCCATGAAACTGAGAATGTAACAAAATAATAACGAAGTTTTCAGAAAGTCTGACAGTCTTTTGAGAAGGGCTTTGGCAGCTTGAAAAACACTCTATCACTTCATCATGGGTGGAAAAAAAAAAAAGAGAGATAAGCACTGATATCTATTTTATCCAAACTAATTTTCACCAATATAGCAAATGATTCCATTCTTCTTCAGAAAATCATCGTTGGGTCTTGAACATTAGCAGTATCACAATGGCATTAACAAGCAAAAACATTATTATATTTGGGACTGACAATTGTTTCTAGTCACAGAGGTGACTTCAGTTTGTGGGTTTATTGCTAGTAGGAGCTAATTTACCAGGTGGTCATTTATTTACAGGAATTTTTATTTTGTTTATTTGAAGTGTGATAGGATTTTTCTGGGGTTTTTGTTGTTGAAGAAAGGATCAATATACTTGCAATATTTCCTTTATTTGCATTACATTACACTGACAACAACTCTTTGGACCCTTATAAAAAACGCTTGTTTTTCAAAGAATATGCAATATGATATTTGGCTTACTGCTAAGCTGGTAATTGCAGGCAACTACTAAGAATCCCAGACACACAGTGGAAATAAGTTCCTTTAATTTTTCAGTTGAAGTTTTCTCTGTTACTGAGACTTAACACACTGATATTCTCTGTTAAAATGCTCTGTTAAAAGGCTGAAAGCAAAGACTGTGCCCCTTAATAAACAAAGCAGTAAATTGGGTGGTATGATGACTAGACCAGGTGATTCAAAAGATGCAATGCAAATCTTAATTTAGAAAGAGTATCAGAGAAGCTAAACCATGAGATTGGAGCCAAGTGATTTTTAGTAGTTATTTTATAGTTCAAGTAATAGTAATAAGGACTTTTTCTTACTGCACGGTAAACTACAGGAAGCTCTTCTAAACATTTTGCATATTTTTCCTCCACTGAACTAATAGTTACTATCATATTGCCAGTGGGTATCCAAATTTAAAAAACTCCATGAAAATCAACTCAAGGAGATAACCAATGTTAGTAAGGGTAAAATTTCAACAATGTAATATAAACAGATTACATGAATGTTTAGGCAATAGCAACAACAAAAATGCAAACTATTCTACTTGAGCACAGTTCTTATCCAAAAATCAGAAAGAACTTTCCCAAATCAGTAAGTATGATCTCACAGATGGTAGTGCAGTCCCTTTAGGTCTTCAACCAAGCTTATAAATGTGTTTCAGACAGCTAGCATGCTTTGTCGTATCTGATCAGGTGATTCTTTTCCTAGACAAAAAAAAAAGCACATAAAATGAAATCCACTGGATTTCACTGAAGAATTTGATATATTGCCATATGGGAAGTTATTAATTCAGCTGCTAAAATTGGAGATTACCACCAGGACTAGAAAAGAGATAGTAGACATGGGGAAGTACTGAAATTATGAGGCTAAAAAGAGGTTATCAGTGTAATCCCGCAAGAGTTCAGTCTTGGAGATGACTATTTTCATTTAGTGACATTTTCATAATCAGGAATAATTTGGTAGTGAGTCTGCCAGTCACATAAGTGCAGTAGAAGGCTGGAATATCCCATGGGAAAAATCACCGGTGATCTTAGGGATAGACGTGATACCAAAAGAATTAAAAGTTAAAAATAAAATAAAAATCAGAAAACCGGGAACAGAATTACTGGATTTCTCTTGGACGGCTCTACCAATGGAAATGGCAGAGGACAGAATGGCCTGGCTACATTTTCCAAAGACAGGGAGACTCTCACATGTTTATGCCATCTAACCCCGGATATACCTTGAGGATTTTCCAGCAGGGACAAATACCTGTGTTTGGGTAGAAGACACTAGCAAGGCCTCTTTTGGAAGACTATGTACACTTATGGTCAGCCAAGCTCATAAAAAATTTATTTAAACCAGAACAGAGCTACCAGAACAAATAAGAGTGTTAGGATGTTGAAAAACAGGGCAGCTTATTCAGCCTCTTAAAAAAAAAAAAGGGTTTAATGAGACTTCAGCTTCCCTCTGCAAGCAGTCAGAGTGATTAACACTAGCAGGGGAGAAAAGCTTTCCAGGATCCTCTTGCCATAGGCAAATATAAGTGAAAACATTCCTTGCCCAGTGTACATTCCTCTCACTCCATGTAAACACCTCTCCTCCAGTTCCAGCAGGCCGGGGTTGTGTTGGCACACCCAGCCAAAACAGCTGGATGGGTGCAGTGAGGGCCTCACCTATCCACGTAACCTGCAGCCTGCTGATTGCTGAGAAATGCTTTTCAAAGAAATTCAGGGAAAAGGCACACATTCAGAGATCCTCTGCAGAGCAGGCTCCTGAAGAAGCCAGTGCCTTGTACCTCGTGTTTACCTGTGTCTTTGTATTTATGGAGGCAGCAATGTGCCATGGACAGGGGCACCTTTTACTAGATCAGGTTGCTCAGAATCCCATCCAACACGATCTTGAACACTTCCAGGGATGTAGCATTCACAGTTTCTCTGGACAACCTGTTCCAATGTCTCACCATCCTTACCATAAAAGAAAATTGACTAAATAGTCATAGTACAGGTGAAAATGGGAAATGTCGTGCTGAGAAGAAAATTGTGCATCTTCAGGAAGCCTACTGGGATCTCCTCATGTTCTGTCAGTCCTTTCCATATCCAGATAGCATGGCTAGGGACAAACCCACAATTCAGCCCTACTTCCATCACTTTTCTGTCATTCCATATCTTTGGCTCAGGGAAGGTTTTCCTGTCAAGTCCTAAGGAAATGTAAGCTTTTCTCCCTTTTTTTTGACCATCACATTCCGCCTTCTTTCATTTCTTTTCAAGGTCACTGTGTTTTAGTCTTACTATACCTGTCTAGCCCAGGTATGTGGAATTTGGTTTTGCAGTCCTGTGTCATACAATACTCTGCTTGGTAGCGAGTTCAGATGCCCAAAGAGATGAAGAAGCAGTTCAATAATATACTTTTTTTCTATATTGCATCCGACCAAACTGTTAATTTTTTCCCCTTATTTTAAAAGACAGAACCATGACTACAAAAAATTATTTTTTGAGACTTTGCCCAAATGAACACATACATGGTTTCAATATAAGCACTGGCAATGTAAGCAGTCATGAGAACAAAGATTTAGTGAGTCAATGGGCACTAATTTCTAAATTAAGTTATTGGGGAATTTGAGGGATGCCAGTGCAGAGTGATGGAAATACACGGCTAAGTAATGCATACTTTGAAGTCACCAATATGTTCATGCATTTTCCTGGTTATCTAAAATAAAATGTGTTTTAAGCCAGATAATATATATAAATGAACTTTAAAATAAAATTCCTCCAGATTGCAGTTCCACAGAGATTAAAAGATTTTTAAATACTAGAACTAAACTTGAATTACAATTGGATCTCTGACTAATAAGGTATTCTAGGTCAGGTGCTTAAAAATCTAAATACCACCTAGAGGGCAGCAAATACTGAATGGTAGTACTTACATGAAACTGAAAAGCACTGTAATTAAAATCTATTCATCTTTTGTACCACCTGCTCAGAACTAAGTTCAGGTTTTAGATCTAACTGCTGAAGAATACCAAGCTTACACTACTATAACTCTACATCCTGAAAGATGAGAACAAACACCAACATGGTCGTTTCACCAAAAAAAAAAAAAAAATACCCCAAATCCCACAATATAATGGTTTTTAAAATGTTGGGTTAGATTTACTACTATATTAATTCACCACGCCTAATCTAGGGAGCACTTTGGGAGCACACAAGACAGCCATGAACCTCTCAGCTCACCTGGCTATAGCAATGCAAAGAGCTGGTTTCACAACACTGGGCAGTTGCAAGTCAACCATACCATGGTAAAGAATCCAGCCTGACAGCCACTCCTACAGCATGATAATGCCATGCTTAGGCGTGATTTATTCCTATACCAAGAGAAGAAGATTTGCAGCTCCAGGAATTTTTACATAGCCATGCAATAAGGAAGATCACCGAAGAATATATTTAGTCAGGCTAACTAAGATGGAAGAAATGATTCTATAATCATACTCAGCTCACCCAATGATTTTGTGGAGCATCTGGGTACCATTAGGTTGGCTTCTTTTAGTCTGATCATATTGCCAGCCAAGTGGTTTCCCCATAACTTGAATTAATATAGCTCTTTTGCCAGTTAATTGTGTACTAGTTTGAAAACAAACCAGTGGGAGGCACCAAGTCAGAATAACAATTTAATGGAAATTAAAGAAAAGGAAAGAAAAGTAAAAGAAAACACTGGTTCAAACTGACAGAGTCAAGGTACAACCTGACACCCTGTTAGGCAGGGTGGTGGTAGCAGTCTGGTAGAATGGTGGCTGCAGTCCTCTGAAGCAGTGATCCTGTGGTAAAAGAGTCTGCTCTTCCTCAGAAAGTCCAATGGTGGCTGTGTAGCTCCTGTCCTCCGGAAATCCAGTGGGAAGGGTTGTCTCTGGTGTTCAGAGTCCCAGATTATATCCACGATGGGATCCCTGGTTCCTCCCTCTGGGTGGAGCATCTCACAATGGGGTAATGAGTCATGAGGCCAAGCGTTGATTAGGCTCATTAACAGAAGATAGTCCGGAGGGAGTTATCTCTGAGTCAGGCGGCAGGACAGTGATGGGCAATTAACAGAAAGATAGTCTGGGGGGAGGAGGCAAGGAAAACACTGCCCCACCTGATTTCAACAGCTCCTGAGGATGGTAATAGAATACACTGCAACCCAGGACAATTGTTAAAATCCAGAATCAGAGTATCAAAACATGGTACTTGGTCTACTCTTTTGCTCATTACACAAGCCTGGTACTGACAAAAACATAAAAGTAAATGATGACGAAGTATCATGCCTTTATTATTTTCATTACAACTGGGCCCTGAAGCCCCACCACTAGAGAGGACCCCACTGTGCAAGGCATTCTACAAACAGAATAAAAATGTCTCTGGACAGAAAACAGAGCTCTGAAGAAAACTAGAGAGGGCAGTTAAACAATAATAATTTACATTGGGATGAAGCAGACCCAAAGAGCAAGGCAAGCTAAAGAATGAAGAGTCTCTAGAAGGGGAGACGCTCTACTGAGAGGAGGAGAGGTGGTGTAGAAGAAGACTAAGGGGAACCCAGAAGTGGCACTTAGAAACATTTCTAGTTTTGTCTATTGGTCCTGATTACTCTGCAGTTACTAGTTTTGCTCTAGTGCTGTTTTTCTTAGATGAGGCAGAGAGAGTTCCTTGTATTTTGGGGTGAGCAGCCCTGCTCTGTGAGGAGGATTGTAATGGCCTCTTCCAATGCACGTACCTTCCAGTAGGACATAGTAACCAGTGTGACTAACGCCAATCATATGCAATTCATTCCCTCTCTCATCCTGCTGCCAGGGGAACAAGTGAGTGCTCAGGGAATGTTTTGTGTTAGCAGCATTTGGGTTTTCCCACCCTTGCACACAATGCAGAAGACAAAGCCAGCTGAAGAAATCCATTTTTCTTTTGCAGCAGAAATGCAGAGGCTTAAGAAAGTTTTATGGTTTTTATGTTACTGTGAAAGTATATTTGAAGTTCATGCCCTAACATCAATACAAGTGGCTAAAAATTCTGGGTTTGAAAATGGCTTGTTTGTTTAATTGGAAGTCACTAGATTATCTCACTCTCTATCGTTCTGAGAGACCCAGACCTACAGGGACATAACCGTGACAGAAACAAATCAAGCAAAACAGTGAGAACTCAGTATTTTCCGTGTGCGCATGTGTACAAATGATCTAAGAAGACAAAAAAGATCTGAATGCTGTTTCGCATGGAGCCAGAGAAGGAAAGGTGTCATAGAAATGAAACCAGGGCTACAAGCAGACCCTCGAAGCCGGCAGAAACACTGCTGATTGCTTTCAGCAGATGAATAAACCTGGCATCAGTAGGCCAATGCCTGCACTCTCAACAACCCTTGCAGCAGTACAGGGCACAGAGTAATGGCCCAGAAGTCCTTTCTGTTTGCCTGTAGTAAGTGCCTTCCCCCTCAATTCCATGATGAGCACTTACACAGAATCAAAAATGACATCTGGGCATAAAGGCACAGCAGGCAGCCACGGGCTGTGGTGTTTCTCAGTGCCTCAGTAGGTGGGGATACTTGCTCAGGTTACATTTCTTTCACAGTGCAAATGAAAGTTTCACTTTCTCTCTCTCCTAAGTCCACTTAATGGGTTCGTAGCTGCCACATTGCTCCAGCTCCAATGAGCAAGGCGAGACACATATGAAGAGAGGTACCAGCGACACTTTTATTAAACCAGTTGATGCAGCTGAATACCTTATCTTAGCCATTCTTTCATTTCCTGTTGTTTCCCTCTCACCGCCTGTTTTGATTTAAAGCTGTTCATTCAGGCAGGAGTACTTCACGTAGGTAACACAAAGTTTATAAGACACAAAACGTGTGTGCGCGTGCATGCACATGCACACTTGCCCGGTATTCCCACACCATCCATATCTGTAGTCTAGACAAAGCTACAAGAGCCAGAAGTGGGGAACAGGAAAGGGAAATAAAAGGTGAGGATTGCATCAGTGTCACCAGAGCCTAAACTGGGAAAAAAACAACGTGAAAACTTGCATGTTTCTTAGTGAGCTGGGATATGACCTTCCCTCAACCCTGGTCCACATAGACCCAAAAGATATTAAATCACCTCTGTGGCAGGAGCACAGTAATCAAGTGCCTCAATCCCATAAGAATTAAGTTGATGCACTAATTTGCCTTTGAGCTGCAGAAGGACATACTTTCAACTACAGGGTCTGAGCAGCGGCTGATGCTGTGCCACAAACAGCTGTGATGAATCTACACAAGACGGGGTGCTAGCAGGAGTAAAAAGGCTCCCATAGAATGTTTTAAAATCCTCAGAATCAATTGGACCCCAGTTTCTCTGCTCCTTAAAAAGGGGATAGAGCAACAAACCACACAGGGGTTGCGACGGAGGGCATAGTTTCAGGGCATACTCATGAAATACTTTCAGTATAACCTTGGTTATGGAGAATGAGGTTTTAAAAAAAAAATCACTTATTTTCTATTTATTTCTTTGATTTACCCTGCTGGAAAAATAAAATAGGCAGTACAGTTTCCTAAACCACAGGACTTCACCACAGACCATCTCATCTTTCTGCTGGTATCCAAACACAATACGCATGGGATATACCCCTTCATCTCTTTGGGTGGTAAATTGTTACTCAGTCCATGGAAAATAAAAGGAACAGATGCACAAAACAAAACCATGGTCCTCGGTTTTGCAGGTTGCAAGAGGCAATCCCATCCCCTCAGCAGCACTGCTAACCCTATGGAGAAAATCCTTGCCATGAGGGTGTTGGTGTGAATGACTGACAACTGCACTGCGGTAAATACACATTAACACTTCTGGGTTGAGAGCAGCCAGGTTGACAAGAGCTCCATGGTAACAGATGAGTCAGCTCTGAATGGATCCTAATTGATGCCAGCAATGTGGCTGGACATTTTGCATCAATGTGCTGGCCACCTGCTCCCAGGGCAGCAGAAATGCCCAGCGAGGCATGGGCTGTACATCTTGAGAGGGGAATATTTTTCAGCTGCTAAGTCAGTTCATGGGCTGAATGACTTGAACTAAATGCAGCCATCAGATGTCAGCCACCTTTTAGCAGAATACAAACCAGAATATATACCAGAGTATAAATACTGCTGCTATTGTAGAACACATAATCTATTATGTATAGACTTAAGCATGGGAGATAAGGCTTTCTTGAAACCAATTTAAAATCAAACCAACTCATAGCTAAAATCTAACCATTATTCTGAATTTGTTGGTTGCTTTGTTTTTAAACAGAACTTTAGGAACTGCAGTAACTTCAGCTTTTTGGCTGTTGATCATTTAATGGCAGAAGGATTTGGACTAAATTTGACACGGTGCCTTACTGTCTTGTTCAGCCATTTGTAGGGAGAATGCTATTGGTGATAATTTAGACATGTTCCAGATGTGAGAGAAATGTTCACTCATTTTTAAGATTCTTGTGTTATACCAAATACACACAAATAGAATTCATACCAGAGGGTGCATAATTTATCATTTTCCAGACCAAGAGGCAAGAAAAATGAAAGGCATCCAGCATGGATATCACCAAATATATTGCTGAGATAAAACATAGTTAGTCATTTATGAGACCCCCCCAGTGCCATAAAAAGATGAATGTAGTCTTGATGCTTGCACCTACTGCAAGATTTCTTTTTTATTCTTATGAATTCAATTACTATTTATACTGTAAGTGTTCAGTTAAGGTATTGTCTTTTAAATTGCATTGTCTCTTTGATTGTATTACTAATTTGAAATTTGAGGTCTCTTGTTCATCAGCACTTGTGTGCTCAAACAACTAGTTTCATGTGTACAGAAAGAGTAATATTATGAGCAAATAAAAATATGATAGCAAACATTTATCCTCAGTTAGACAATCCTATTTAACAAAAGATCTAATAATCATACTAAAGAAAGCTGTACAAAAAAAGATTCCTATTTTCATTAACTGAAACATTTACAAAAATATTACAACTATTAATTTCTTCGTTCACCTCACTCCCTATGCTGAATGAAATGCAGTGCTTAAAAATTTCGCTACGGAAGTTTTACAGAGCTTTGCAAATTTCTTCACATACAAATGAAATTTTATATAGATTTCAGTGATGCAGTTTCTACAGACAAAATTGTAGGTTGCTCTCCATAATTCTTTCCTCTACATCTCACCAGAATGTTTTTACATTCATCAGTCACCCACAAACAAAAAGCTTCAGATTTGGAATATATTTGAGATGATGATAATTTGAAATAGCTAAGGAAGACAAACCCAAAGAAAATCAATTTCAGAACTTTTCACTTACTGTATATAGATTTTCCCAAAATATTGTATTCAAAACTTAACTGAAAAATAAGTGACAGAGTGGGTAGGAGAAGGAACACAGGGAGAAGGCCACGGATTTTGACCTAAGGGCAGGGAGTGGAGTTAGAGCTTTAACTTATTTTACTTAAGGCTGGTAAGTTTAATTAACCAGGTATGGTTTGAATACACAGGGAATTCATTAGACTAAAACCACAGTTTCATACAGATGGTCATTTTGTGTGTTAATACTGAAAGACTCCCTCATGTGCTGAGCTTAAGACCACATGAAATCCCATGTCAAGTCTGTTTTGCCATGATGGTAATTGGCGAGTGACCTCTCCCTGCCCTTAGCTCATGAACCTTTCCTTGTATTTTCTCTCCCCTGTCCAGTTGAGGAGGGAAGAGATAGAGTGGCTTTGGTGGGCACCTGGCATCCAGCCAGGGTTAATTCATCACAGGGGTTCTACAAAAACTTTAGAAAGAAACAATTTACAAGGGCATGTAGTGGCAGGACAAAGGTGAATGGCTTTAAACTGAAAGAAAAGAGGTTTAGATTAGTGAATAGGAAAAAATTCTTCACTTTGAGAGTGGTAAGGCACAGGAACATGTTTCCCAGAGAAGCTGTGGATGCCCCATCCCTGGCTGGAAGTGTTCAAGGCCAGGTTTGATGGTGCTTTGAGCAACCCAGTCGAGTGAAACAAATGTGCCCATAGCCATGGCAGGGGCATTAGAACTAGATGATCTTTCAAGTCCTTTCCAACCCAAACCATGATTCTCTAATACTAATACCATTGTCAAGGGATTTATCACAAAGTTGCCTATTGTGATGAGGAGCAGAAATTCTCATTACATGAACTTGATTAAATACATTACTTCAGCATCTATTTTTTCAATGCGGTGAGAAGCAGTGAGAGGTGCAGAAGGCAAGGCTGGAGCAACATGCAAAACATGCTTTTTTGGATACCCCAGGTGCTATAGGAAGGGTACCCATGAAATCCCTGAAACAGTTGACAGCCTTCACCCCACCCTCCTCTACAGACGTGCAGCACACCGTAAGGAAAACATGCCATGGACAAAGGTCTCCAGAAAACCAATTCAACATGTTGGCAGCCAGTGGTTTCACAGTTCCAAACTGTATTACAACTAAGTTTTGGGGAGTCTCCAGATCTTCATCTGCTGGCCCCCAAAGAGCTGAAGTTGCCCTTCACAAGAAGGTGATGGTTGCCCACTTGTTTAATGGAGACATCTACATCCCAGATATTCTGATGCTGTTCTAAGATAGCTCACCCAGGGAGACATTCCTTATCTCTTCCCTGCCTTCATAGAACCTTTTCAGAAGAAAATCTGAGATAATTCTCCCTGCTCCTTTCCACCAGATGCCAACAGGATATAGCTACTTGTGTTTCTGTCGCTATTTTTCCCAGTTTCTAAAGTATTTTTTGTCTCTTTCTACAGCTTACTAGGCCTAGTCCACACTTCAAATTCATATTCTACTTGAAGTCTTATTAAATGTTAATCTGACAAAGAAATCTCAAATTATGGGTGCCTTTAAACTCAAGGCCTTATTTTAGAATTGCTTAGTTTCACTAAACTGCAAAAATTCAGTCTGAAATGATTCATAATTTAAAAAAATAATTAAAGCCCTGATTGATAATTGCACAGATGTAATCTGAGTGGCAGTACTTACACCAGCACAAAACCAACACACATCCTATCAGAATCCACTTGCACAGACTGTAGTCTTTAAACTGCTCATTTTCCTCCACTCCAGACACGCTGAACTTATTGTTTTAATAATTAGCATTAAAAAGCCTGAACTTTAAAAAAAAAAACACAATAAGCACACAAGTAACACGATCCACATAAAAGACAAAAAGCATTTGTTCTTTCATTAGATTGACTTTTGCTTAGATGCACTTAAAATACCACATCATAAAATGTATGTGAGGAGACCATTTATTGCATGAACAATTAAAGAGTTTTCTCTTTCTTTATTTATTTGTATAGGACTAGCTACCCCACAAACCACTTGGCCAAACAACCTGTTGGAGTACTTCCAGGATGCATTGAGACATCCACCAAAATATCAAAGGCTGTAATTACACTTTCATCGTATATTCCAACTCATCCAAGCATAGTAAAGAAACATTAAAGACGACAATCTCATCTGAAGCTAATTACTGACAACTAGCTCAATATTGCCTATAGAACTCATCATCTTTGATTTTATTCATTAAAGAGCAGTCTCATCAGTTCCCATGTTTCTCAAAGTATTTCTTGAAAGGGTTATAATTTAGTGGCGATGAATTCCAGGTCCTGGGTTTCTGAAATTTTTATAACTTCACTGTCTTAATAGGTTCTTCATAGTTGGTCCAAGTTTGATCAAAACTGTAATGATGCAATGACTGGTTGAGGGAGAGGAAAAAAAAAAATAAAGAAAGACTACTAAGTTAATAAAAAATTTGGTGGGATTTTGTCCCAGAAAATAAAATAATGATAATAATAAAAAAATCCAATCAAATATATTTTATGATTTCTTCTCCCATTGAAATTTTCAGCATATTTAATAACTTAAAGTTTACTCCCAAAACATTGGTTGTTGAAAACAAAAAGTACTGTTGCTCACATTTTAGATAGGGAGGTGAGGCACTTTGGAAAACTGCAGCAGAACAGGAACTTTTAGCCTGTTCTCCAAACTATCAGATTGGTCTTCAAAATACTGAAAATCCTTTCCTATTGCTGTTCTCAAACAGCAGCTTCAATAACTGCAGGCTAACCACATTCTGGCTGAAGCTGTGCTGGAAACCAGATTGATTAAACCAGTGGAAACATTGCTGGAGACATTTCCTTAACCAACATGGTCAGCTAATATTCAGATTTTGCTCCTCAAGAGAGATGTTGGACAAGCTACTTGAAGGAGAATTTTTGCTATAAATATTAATCAAATTTTCCATGCAATCAGTATTTTGTTCAAAATACAATAAAATGAAAAAAAAGTTCAATAATACTACAGTGCTTTTAAAAGCCTCACTTTTCCCTTGGTGATTCCTTTGGCTAAAGTATTTCACTTACGCAAAGCACACTTTTTGGTCTAATTAGTGGAACAGGACTCGGGGGGACCACTCTCATCCCCCAGGTGGGAGGAGATCTCAGCAGACCACAGACCTGCTATTGTCTTCTACAGAAAACACAAGGAGAAGGCGCTCCAAGGAGCACTGGGTGGCAGCAAGGCATGCTGAAGACAGTCTTGAGAAACTGCTGAAACTGGATTTTCTTTACTATTTGGTCTATATCCTGCTAAACCTCAGTCCTGTGACTGAGACATACCAAACACTGTTTTCTAAAATTTTTTAATACCAGAAACTCTTCTGCGCTGAGATGACCCTCACATCCTTACACTTTCTCATCTGAAGACACACGTAAGCTAACTGAGGCCAGTACCGCGTCTCTTTCCTCATGCCACGCTCACCCCTCACATGTCGAACCAGCTACACACTTCTTCCTCAGTAATCCCCAACACCATGGCTTATGTCACGTTTCAGCTCTCTGTTGTAGGCCAGTAAAATGCACAGTAAATATAGTGCTGGCATTGGTTGTAACCAGGTGTTATCCTTGATTTTGCACTACGCCATGGTGGAGGTCTCAGTAGGTGTCAGTCTGGGCCTGTCTGGAGCTGTGCTTGAGCTTGTTTAGTTGTAAGTGCAATTATCTAACAACTCTTAAGTGACTTTGGCTTTACCTTTAGCCCTCAGCTTGGTTTTGCTTAACTGCAAGACATGAGGCTAACTTCCAGGTAGTAATTGGCAATAACAAGTACTGCTTGGAATTCTAAACCAAAAAGCAACATGAAGGGCACAGGCCAGAAGCTCAGCCTTGTTGGTTTGGACTCAGGATGACACTGGAGGTAGCAGGGCTATAAGCTACTGGCAACCAATGGTCAGTGACCAGCCAGGAGAGGGATGAGTCCTTGGGAGCTGGGTGAAACTAGCCAGGGATAACCAAGAGAGCAAAGAACAAGTGTCAAACATATGTCAAAAACACCATATAGAGTAAATTCAAATGCAATGTGGAACTACAAACCAGTCAAGAATGAGACAGGTGCAGACCATGCAAAAATGCCTGCAAGCTGATCCTAAAGTGAGCGGGAAAGATTTCTCCCAAGGATGTATTCGTAATACTCAGGATGCAGACAACTCACCAGAAACTTCCCCTTATGCCAAGATTGAACACATTGACCTCCAGACCCAGAGTACGAGTGGTAATTTTAAGTTAAGCAAAAGAAGTACGTAGAACTTCCATGATTCTATACATACTAGAAAAATGTGTGTATGCCTCATTTTATCTGCATTTGCTTTGAAGTGGGTCACTATTATTGTAACTGGAAAAGTAAGAGCCCTTTGACTGTACAATTAAGATTTTAATTATACTAATGAAAATTCATGTCTTTGAATAGAGGGTGAGTTCTTTTTGCCTGTTATAAGATCTTGAATGTGACAAATTTGTGGGAATTCAAGGAACCTGTTGTGTAACTGGGATGCAACAATTTCCTAACAGTAACACGCTCACTGGTTCATCAAATTCAGGGTATTTCTTCCTTGAAGAGGGAGCAAGAATGCTTTGGGAGAGTCAGAGCATTTAATAGACATCAGTACAAAGAACAGGAGTAAAACCATTGACATCAACTTTTTTTCAGCCTTACAGCCTCAGAAATGTTTCCAAAGTGGTGGATTTCAAATCGATACAGAGCACCAACTCACACAGCGCTCCAACCCCAGGCAGATGACACATATCACAGAGCACCAGTAACATATGGTGCTCATCAAATATACTGCTGCCCGCTCATATTGGGAGAGGTTTATGGTTATGTTCTACACGGAGTTATCTTGTCTTAAGGTATCACACAGATGGATCACAGCTATAAGATCTGCACCTAAGAAAAACCACTGGCCTCCTGGCCAGCTTCAGCTGTAATCAATACTAAAAAAATAATGCTGTTTCCAATTCACTGAGCTACAGCAGAAAGGGCTCCATGAATTCCTCAAGGCTACACATCCATATAAATGTCACAGCCTGAAAGGGAGAGGTCAGCCACATCTCCCCACCCATGCCTTTTTTGCATCACCTTTGCTTGGGGCTGAGGCTTTCTGTCCTCCAAGTCTCCTTCAAGCAGGGTGGGCAGTCATCCCACACAGCACCTCTGAAGTTGTTTCAGAGAATCTGGCCAGGCCTAGCACCTCAAAACTGAGACCCTGCTCAGTAAGTCAAAGAAGGTTTGCCAGGATTTTACACCATGCATCAGGTGCTGCCAATTAAAAAGTCTCAAAATAGTGGAATTCATGCCATCATATGAATAATAATAATAATATAATGTATAATTTAAGAATAAAAACCTGATTTAATAAGTAATTTTGTTGAATAAATGGAAAACACGGATCAACAGTGGAAACTGGTATCTAACATGACTTTTAGTTATGATTTTGGAGTAGAAGGTCTAAACTTTGGAGGGGGTTTTTAGAATAAGACTTTATTAACTGAGAATCAAATTCTCTAGAAATTGCTCATTTTTCTTTTACCTTTTGTTTTATTGTTGGACCAAGTCACAGCAAATTTTGCCAAGAAAGGGTAAGATTCTGTATAATATAGCTGCTCTAGGGATAGTAAGAGGTTATATAAACCCTCCCAAAGGAAGGGATTTGGTTTTTTTTGTGGAACTATAAACATAAAGCAAATGGAATCGCTTAAGAGTTGCTATTTGCCCTGTTGGTTCTTGTTCATCTTGTAAACTAAATGCAATAAAAGAACAAAGACTGTTTTCCATTTTTAAGGATTGTTTCTCCATCAGAGCTGCTCAGAAACAGTTTATTTTCCAGTTGGTGAATTCAGATTGAGGAGGTTTCTGTCTCTCCTTCCTACACTTGGCACAGCTACTCCATTTTTGAAAAATACAGTATCATGTCAATGCCTTACACTTTACTTTGGTGCAAGGTACTTTGCCTGCTGAGGAAAATAAACAATATGTTTTAGAAAATTTCTAAAGGAAAATTTGAAACCATTCATATACTCCTATATGGAAGCTCTTAAGGAAACATTTTAAGATAGTGAACATGGTGAAGTGATTCAACAACTCATTCCTAATTTACTTGAGCCAGCAAATATTTTTTAAAGGAAACCAAAAAGCTACATGACAAATAATTTAGTAGGAGCTGCTAAGTGCTTACTACCAGAAAAAGAAAGTTATTTATTTAGGTACTGGTTTGTGGAACAGGATGGTATTTTACATAGTGATTAGGGTTCTTTGCAATTAGACTGTGAATATTTCAGACCATTGTAAAAATTTATAAAGCCTCCTTCTACATTTTCTTCTTCTGTGTGTGTGGACAAAGCAAAAGTGAAACTGAGTTAATGAAAATAAATTTATAAAGCCTCCTTCTACATTTTCTTCTTCTGTGTGTGTGGACAAAGCAAAAGTGAAACTGAGTTAATGAAAATAAATGTATAGTACTTCATTAGTAACCCATGTCAACTCAGAAAAAAAGGGCAGATGTTAATCATGCAGTTCACTCTCCTGGGTTCTCTCCTGGTTTGTTTTTACTGAGTAAATGTATTGATGCAAATGGAGAGTCTTGAGAGAAAGGAGCAAAATGTGCAAGAGTTATCCATCATGAAGAACTGGGAGGAAAACAAAAATTTTTGCTACTTACGAGAATTCTACAGAAAACATATTTTCCTCCCTACAGGTTGAAACACACAGACACACACACACTCTGTTCCTGAGACGTACACATCAGAGTGAATTTAAAGGAAAATACCCCAAAATTCATCCTCATTGGCATACACTATTTGGTGTCCTTAGGCTATTTTGAAAAAATACTGGTGATAATAATGAGCAAAATTATGCCTGTTAAATGTAGTTCTATACACAGCACTCAGGAAGACTTCTGGCCCTTGCGAGTTCTGCTTTATTCCTTTGTACCCCTTTATTGGGCTCACACATCAATTCACATAACATCATGTATACAGTTAAGCCATCTAAACTGTGTATGCCAAGTGAGAAGTAGGGAGATGTTCACAAGGCACACTACTGGACACAGTATGTTCATATGTTTTTTAAAACTGAAATGTCACACACCTTTCCTAGACATACCTTGAGGAAGGAAAATAATTTTTGATTCAATTAGCTGCAGAAATATCTTGCAACCTCTTTGCAGCAATTTGTTAGGACCTTTCATAAATCAGAACAGTGTTGTTTAGCAGCCAATGAAAACATCTTTCAGAAGACAAAGAAATTAGTCCATACTCACATGCAAAGATGATTAAAATCAAATTCAGACATTAATAATTGATCCCAGGTGTCCCTCTATTCTTTGACCCATAGTTGTCAGTTGTCACTGATGTAGTTAGATGGTTAGAAAACTTTTTCTTTTTTTCCATGGTGATTTGGCAAGGTTCTAAAAGCTTTTAAGAGTCGAATCTAGGAATTCATGCAATAAATATCATTATTGTAGAAGCCACAACAATTAAAAACTTTTTCCAAGAATCTTAAATCATCTTAATCTGGAGCATTAGAGACCATAAAAATAACAACTGTTTGGGGATAACTTTGTCTGTGCTTTTTCTTTGGAAGTTTTGAAACAGATGCTGGAGGTGGGTTGCAAATTCAGCAGTATGTTTTGATCATTCATGTATTAGGCAGATGTGCAAACACTCAAGAAGATATGCTTTTTTTTCTTTCCACAAAACACAGGCAGTTTAACAGCTGAAAAACAGTAATGACCAATTTCATCAGCTAAGAAGCACTATGCATGCTCCGTAACAGACTTTCTTAATTCTTGGGCCTCTTGCATTTTAAACAATTTCTCTTCATCTTTTAAAAACCGATCAACCTGATATACACAGAGGCAACTAATACCTACAGTTTAAATTTCAAAAGGCAGTCCCCATCACCATACATGGAAAGGAGGAGAGTGGGAAATTCTGTAAGGAGGCTCTGCTTTTGAGTCAGTAGTGAGTGAGCACTGCTCTCAGTTCGACATTTTTGGTTAATAAAGAGTTATAAACTGGTCACTAAAGCAGCTACTGGACACTGAATGTAAAATGCACAAATTAGCAGTCAATTAAGAATTGTCGGAGTCTTTCTTTTGTTACTCACACTTAGATGAAGATTGTTGACATCTAAACACCCATATTAGCATTTTTTCTGTTATGCAAACATTCTCATGGAAATAATGTGCTTGCACTCTATATGTCAGGCAGGAACAAGACATACAAATATTGTTTTAAATACTTATTTACTAAGCCAAAACAAAAGTTTTACCAAAACAGAAAACCGGTTTCTGTCAAATGTCATGGTCTAGTAAGATCTGTTTAAATCTGTTCTGGTCTAGTTTAATCTGTTTAAAAGGTATTTGCTCATACGATGTTAAACTTCTACCCTTTGTTCTGCGGTGCAGCTGTAGATAACAACTTTGAGGCAATGTATTTAAACAGTGTCTGCCCATACACCCTGAGCAGGATAATTATGTTTGGTTCTAGATTTGAATTCTCTTTTGAAAGACTACGTTCTGCCACTACGAATCCATTCTTGGCAGAGTTTTTTCAGGGCTCCACAGTAGAACGAAGTGCACCCAAGGCAAGTGTAAGAAGTGATGGCCTGTTGTTTTGAAGAGCTATAGCCTTGCTGCAATCACAAGCCTGAAGTAAATTTACAAGTCAAACGTATGCAAATAGCTTATCTCTTATTTGCTGAGGAGCATTTATCATCAACTGTTTAATTAGCTGGAGAGCTTTTCCCAGCAGGTCTCAACTAAAGAACAAATGTTTAGAACTGAGAACTTCCCTTCAACTCTCCCAAATCCCTGGCTTATTTTTTCTTCTGTAACTCTAACCCTAATACACAAATCTACAAAATTTGAAAACTGAAAAAATAAAAGAAAAATTGTGGAGATCACCATGATTTTGTCAAAATTCAATCAACCTGCTTTTCACTTGTGTCTCCTATCCCACCTTTCACCTGTTTGTCTCTTCGGAGAATAGAATGAATGCCTTCCTCCTAATTTTAAGAAAAGCTTAGTGAAATTCACCACACTGGCATGCCATGAGGCATCACCACCAGGATGCCACCATGCTCAGATATAAAGACTTTTGTTACAAGAGAGACAGCTAACCCAGCAAAGAGACTGGGTCCACAGGGTGACCCTTGTGGTGACGCGGGTCTCAGGTTCATTTCATAGTGCATCATCTATCCGGAGCATCCCCTGAATCTGCAACTTAAAAATAAGAGTTTGTACAAATGAGCCTTAAAATTCTCATTTCCCTTTATAAGGAACTCTTACAGTCTCTCCTGACACACACATACAAAAAAAAAAAAAAAAGCATGGATGTAGAAAATGTCTTCCAGGGAGAGAAAAATGACAGCCCTCAGCACACAGTGGCACTGTAGTAAGTCTTACCATCGCATTGTGTTTTATCTTGTTACATTGCCAGCTGAGGCAATGCGTAGTCTTTCCTGTTTTTCCTAGAATTCTTCACAGGAAACCAGCAACCCACCATGTCTGACAAAAGCAGGCTGGGCCCAGCCAAAAGAGAAGACTAATAATATTCCTAATTAACAGCCAAAGGCCAAAGAACCAATGCTTATAAGCCACAAAAAATAAAGCGTCATAGTTACGTCAAGTGTACTTGATATGCTTAGTTAATGCAAAGAGAAAAAGAGAAGTTTTGTTAACAGATGAACTTTTGACATTTCCTTTTGCCCCAAAGGCCACACACTCACAAAAGCACTCCAAAAAACAGCAGCAGAAAAAGACTTCATGTAGGAAGCATTCTGTCACATCAGAGGCCACTGTGGCTTATTTAGAAGAGGGGCATCTATGTATTTGCAGAAATACTGGTTGCTCTTGCAGTAAAGGAATAAACTCAAGGTTACATGTGAATTTAAACTCACTGCCTCCTAACAGCAAAGTCAGGACTGTGTTGGCAGCTCTCAGGCTCTTTTGCTTTTCCATATTCAGCTGGAATCTCATACAAAGAGGCAGATTTCCATGATGTAATTAAAATCTTGCTGGAAATGAGATTTTTCACATACTTCATCAAGCTTAAAAGCAGAGACATTCAAACAGACTGCATCTTTTTAACTCTTGGATGACATGCAGTCTGTTTGTCTACCAGCTCTCATCATTATCCGTGCAGGAATTCTTTACAATTACCATTACATCAAATTAAATTAAATCCACAATCTCTCTGCTATGATCAAAATAGGTGCAGATGTTGAGATTGTATAAGGCAGGGTCTGCAAAAAATGGGATGGGAGCTGAAGCAAAATCACAACATCACTATCCAATAAACCAGGTTATTAGTAACAAAGAGGTTACCTGCTCTCAAGATACTATCATTTCCATCTAATTTCACATACTCTTGATTATCTTACAAAAGAAAATATCCTAGGTCTCAAAAAACATTTATCACCCCTTTTTGCCTTTGGAAGAATTCACCCAAACAAATATTTCTTTTCAAAAATCATATTCTTCTGAGTAATGTCATCTAAATGAGATCCTTCCTTAGCTTTTATAGCCCTCTCTGCTGTTATCTATGAGACTCTCATCACGCTTTTCAGTAACTGAGGACAGTATTTCTCCAGAAGCACCACTAGAGTTCATGTTAACCATTTATGGATGATTTTTATTTTTCAGTACAGAAGAGGCCTGCAATGCGGTATGGAAGTATTTAGCATGCACACAAGAGTTAGGTAAGACTGTTTCACCCTTTTTTTCTTTTTAGTGCCTAATTGTTTTCAAATTCCTGACAGAGTAAATTAGACAGAAAGAAAATCAAGAAAAAAAATTGTACTGGCATTTGGTATTCTGAAGGCCCTGTTCTTAATTTCCTCCATTCTTTCATGTAATAATAGCTTTGGTTAAGCCTCCGGATACATGGTAAATTGGACTGAGTTTGAGTCCTTTCTCTTAATAGCTTTTCTTGTAAAAAGGTCCAATGTGAACACAGTAGGTCACAGTTATCCACAAGTTTTTTGGAAGGGGGAAATCACAAAGTAAAAACTGATTAAAAGTTTGCAAGATTCATAACTTTAGAGAAAAGAAAAAGTTCATTCAGGTCTCTGCTCATCTCCCCTGTGATGCGCAATGATGATTCAAACCCACCAAGGTGTGCACATGGAGCAAAGCAGTGCTGGTTCTCCTGTCCTCTAACTCATTATATTTGGAAGATAATTAGCACTTGAACAGCCTTTATTAGGTAGGTGACAGATTACTCTGCATGCTTTTTTAGAACCTGGAGTGGCTTTGCAGGACAGGCTAAGAATGAGGAGCAGCTTCCCACAACCAGCAAGGAGACCACATAGACAGTAATGTAACTTCTAACCACAGTCAAATCCTGAGAATTCAGTCTGAAAGTTGACTTTTCAGTTGATGACAGGAGTGCAATCTTATTGCGTTTCTAAATAAGTCTCTAAGTGTTTCTAATTTTTATGCGAATATAGACAACATTAGCATACCAAATTTAAAAAAATAAACATATATATTATATACATATCTACAGTAAGTCACAAGAGAACCACAATTCTCACAGGCTCGGGAGCTGTCCCTGCAGGGGACATATCAAAATCTTGCACTGACATAATATGTGTTATTTCCCCCACTTTTAACCTCTATTTTCCTCCTGTAATTACTATTTTCTTACCCACCCCTCTCCTGACTGCCTTAGTAACTCCTTACCTATCTCCTTTACCTTGTCTATAAACGTGGATGCAGTTTTGGTCCATCAAATCACTTGAGTTTTCTTAGTAGCACTGCACCTGCAGATTTGCAGTCTCCTACAGTCTGCTGCTGCTAGAAGTTATCCTCCCACTGGTCAGTCTGTAGGAGAATTCTCCAGCTACTTCCAGTCAACATGAGACAGATTACCAAAGACATACAATTTGAACTAATTAACCTAGCCTAGATCCTTTTTGCTTAACCAGGTGTGGGGTCATCCACATGACCAACTTAGCTGGCAGCTGTGAAAAAGTGAAAACCTCTGGGAGGAAGGACGTGATGAGCAGCCAGTAACCATTGTACTTCCTCTTCCAGCTGCATCCACAGCTCTCCCTCTAAAAAACAGTCCTGATCCTCCTTGCAAAGGGTCATGCTTTCCTCTGCAGACTAAGGGAACATGTAGTCATTACTAGCAGGCTGAAACCTGAGAACAGCAACTCTAGTTTAGCTCTTCCTTATGCTGTCCCAACTACTCTTACCAGTCTCTGAGGACCTCCTCTGGCTACAACTTGGCATTTGTAGGCCATCTATTTTCTCCTCTATTTGTGTACCATCAACACCATTAGATTGCTCCTCTTAATGCTGTGTCCTACCCAAGTTTCCATAACTCTACTCTGATACTCTTCCTCACTGGGTACTCTGGCCCTGTTCCAGCTAAGCAGTGTTGAGTAAATGAGGTAATTTGGGTGTCTTCACACAACAATGTGTGGTCACTCCCTGGGACAACCTCCTTACTCAATTACACTGAGAATAATTTGAAACAAAACTTGTACTGAAGGTTCTTGTAAAATACCAGCTGCTCCAAGGTCCATAATTCAGGCATCCCTGAAGCATTACCATGCCTATGTTGGCTGAAATATCCCCTGCAAATAGGCTCCCAGCAGTTTTCTTCTGTACACTTGCCACATCCTACTGTATGCTTAAGTGCCCTAGTACTGAAATACAGCACACTTGAAAACAGTCATGCCAATTTTTTAATTAAAAGCCCCTTTTTGTTACTTCCAATTAGGTAGGAGAGCAAAAATCTCCTTTTCCCATTTATAGAAACTCCTATTTTTGCCTCTATTTTTACAAGAAATACAGAAACATTGCAAAGTGTGCCCCAAATGTGTCATCATCCAATAAAATTCCACATGTGCAAAAACCAGCCCTAAAATTCTGTACTGAATTCTGTACTGACAAAGTTATAGCCAGCTGGAGGAAACAAAAGGTAGTGAGGTACAAGTTAAGAATACTATTACTAGCTGTTGAAGGAGAGTCCAGGGTATATTTCAGAAGTTCAAAAATCAAATCTCCTGGCCAATATAATAATGGAATTCCCAAACGCATCCAAATGAGTTTTTACTTCATCTTGAGGTAGGCCTGTGACTGTGCCTCTTCAGGTCCTCTACAACACTTTCAACAACATGAACTTTTTGTTCTGAAAACCAGAAGAGGAAAGACCTGGAATACATCTATGTGACATGAAAGCTGGGAGAAGACCCAAGCAGGGTGAGCTGCACAGGAAAAGAACACAGTCTTTGATGGGTTTTGAACAAGCACAGGTGTGGTGGCAAGAATTCCTAGTAGGATTTATGCATTTGTAGCAAGAAAGACCTTGAGGAACCAAATTTAATTGTCAAAGAGTCTAGAGGAAGACTCTATTCCTCAAAACACATAATTACATAACCATGTATGATTTAGAGATGGTGAAAAAGTACAGCACCTGTCACAGACTTTGCTAAGCCAAAGCCTAAATATGGTTATCCTTTATAACATGTTTCTGACTAATCTTTTTTAATTCTAGGTCCACTGCCAAATGTGAGGACTAACCCTTTCACCAGAAAAATAGACTGAAGTCTTTACCACATTATCATCAGACAGATGTTTACCAGCTGAGGAGAAATCCAGTGCCCTAGAGGGTATTATTACTG
>NW_008238448.1:2153813-2170552 GCF_000691975.1 Corvus brachyrhynchos | reverse complement strand
TCCTGCTGACAGAAAAAGCAGGTAAGGTGTGCTAAAAAATGTGCTCTGAAGTCAAGTGAACATTGTAGTGCCTTAAAGATAAACACTGGTACCAACATGAATTATTTCAGCTAGATGAACAAGATAAGAATTAAATATTTTTCTCCAAGTTTTCTTCCATGTTCAAGGCAACATTGAGAGGTCTTCATAAGGTGCAAACTAGTAAGAATAAGAACATAGACAAAGCATACATTAGCAAGTGGTGCAGCATGGTAGAAACATATCCATAAAGAGAAGCAGCTGGCAAAGAAGATGAGATATCCTCCTCACTGTTGGACATTCAGGGATTTCTGGTCCCCAACAGTCTGGTCCTGTGAGCTGAATGCCCACTAGCAGGTTGGAATGCATTTTTTTGTTTAGTTGCAGCCAAAGGAAATCCTGCTAACATGCTACCAGGCTGCCCCACAGAGTAAAACAATGAGCTTTCAATGTGGTTGAGTGGATGATGTGTTCAGAGCTCACTAACATACTAATGGAAATGTTAAACACAGAGGAGCATAAACCTAAGCCTTGTTTAGGGCTTGTAACTCCAGGTCACGAGATTTGCAGCTTTCTTCTTCACTGATTGCTGGCCATCTTGGTAGGCTTATGGATTTCGGTGATAACTTCAGGAGCTCCCTTCACTCTGAAATCTAAGCCATTTTTATTGTGTATCTAATTTTAGGACTTTATATCTGATACTATTTATTTACATGTTTTAAGAAATGTGAAAGTGTAGCTGAGGTGAAGACATGTGGCAAGAGTATTCCAGATGGTCAGAGCTGTAGGGGAAGGAAACTGGATTACACTGGTGTGTTACAGATCCGCTGGGAAGAAATTAAAAAGAGTAAGTTAATGATAAATTATGAATGAAGTATGTGCCATGAATATTAACCACACACACTGTGTACTTTCTGAAACTGTCTGTCTCCGGAAGAATAGTTTTGTAGCTACAAGACAGCATCAGTTTATTTAGGGGACATGAGAACTCTGTAGGGATTAGGAATCTTACAGAACTAAAGAAATTGTCCAGTGTTGTGAAAAACAGAAAATTATTCCTAACTTATACAGCACACTAAATAACAAAGACATTAAAGTTTTATGGCACTCCTAGGGATGGATGGAAGCCCATTTCAATGCAGATTTAATTCTCCCCAGTTATAAAACATCAAGATTTACATGAATCTGGGGAGGGGGGAAAGCCAGGGAGATACAGAAGAAGCATCACATCCCAGTACAACATTAATTAATAAATAACAGAAGTGTCTTGAGACTCCAAAAATATGGGTAGAAATATTATTATCAGTAAGAGATATTTTTGGAAAGGATACCTGTGTGACTTCAGAACAATGATTTTTTTAAGTGTTGGAATGAAACTTCCACATGTCAACCATAAAAATGAAAAATAAGTTGTCACTTTAAGTTTTCTTTCCTAGGCAAGCACCTTATTTCAGACTGTATTGAGGAGCAGGGCTGTAGGGAGTGGAGAATCCTCTTTTTGAACTTTTTGAGAATATACAATAGCAAGCTAAGGTACTTCTTTAGCCTATAGTTCCCCATGCCTTAATAAAGTTTACTCAATAGTATCAGATATGAAGACTCTGCTGGCACAAAAAACTGAAAACACAATGCTCCCAACAGCCTTTCTGAAGGCTCAAGTGTTTGTGGTCAGACATCTCCCAACATAAACATGCAACTTCCCAGATTTCCATTGTTCTGGCATGTGTTCATGGTAAACAGGAGAACACAGCCTTGGAGGTCCTCACTGGCCAAGGAAGAGCAAAGAAGTCACCAGCAACATCTGCCAGTGCCTGGCTCAGGAATAGGCACATTATCTGCTTTTCTTCTTTGTTTTACCAGCACCAAAGACAACACTGGTCAGAGCACAAGGTGTCCAGATTAACTGTTGTGAGCAAGTATAATGAGTCAGGCATGTAAGAACGCAACCAAACCCACATGCTTTCTACTAGGGGCTGGGCTGAGCTGCTGATGGTGAGCATATGCAACAGGTAAGGAGTGCCTGAGATGCAACACAAGGCACAGACCTGGGAGTAGTGGCAGACAGACTCCAGCAGCTGGAGAAATCCATCACTTGCTACAGTGCTTAGACCTCAGTAAGGCAAGAATGAAGTTTAATATGTACATTCTGGCTTTTATTTTTAGAAGACTAACTTGCCTTGCTCTGTATTACATCCTTATTTAAGACATCCAGAAAATTATGCTCCAGCTCTGTGCCTGAGAATGTCACACATAAAACCTACCATAAACTTCTACTCTGCTCTAAAAGTGCCAGCAATTTCACTTTTAAGGCGTAAACTGAACGACATGTTTCTAGATACATGGAATATTACACAAGTTATATATATCATTGGCACAAAGGAAAAAAATACAAAGTATTAACATTTACTTTAAGAATGAAAAGCCTGAACAAATCAGGATGTGTAGTTTACAAGGCTGTCAGTCATGCAAGTAAAGTCCATATAACAAAGGAATATATTGGCAGTAACCCTCATATGCAGTGTTAAAGAAGTAACTTCCCCCTTACTTCTCCTTAAAAGGAAAATCTTACCTAGGTACACAGAAGGACACAAGCTAAGTGGACACAAGCCATGTATTTTATTCCACTTTGCAAACACCTGAAGTTTTTTGTTGAGTTGTTTGGGTTTTTCTTTTTCCCTTGTAACTTAGCTTTGGAAACAGCTAGGCTATTGTGGCATCAGTTTATTCAAAATGTCTGCTTCAGCATGGGAAGATAATGGCTGCTTTCTCTTACTGTCTCTGCTAAAAAATCTTTTACAGATATTTAATATCTGTAAAACTCTTTGAAGCTTGATGAAAATATTGCAGCCCTTTGAAGAAGGATCTCAAATTTAGAAATTAAATGGCACTAATAATAAGGAAGTAATGTCAAAATTGCAAGATAGCATGCTGTGTATCTCTTGAATATTATTTTCCCCTGCATACACAGACAAATGGAAGGATGATTATAGAATTTCCTGCTGTAATAACTTAATCTAGCTAGCAGCAGCACTGATTATCCAGTAGCTTCAGTGGTCTTCAGTGCAGGGCTGTGATGACTTGGAAACTGGTGGTGTGGCAAACATGCTCTGATGGTTGGCAAGACCTAGAGCATGTTGCAGCATCCTGAAGTCCCATCCTCATGGTCTTCAGCTTGCTGTAGAGATGAGGAAGAGACTCATTGGAATACCATGTGATATACTTTGTGAGCATCTGCTGTGTAGAGCTACTGTTATACCAGGAAAAAAACAAACAAAAAAACCCCAAACTAAATCAAGGCTAAAAGCAGAGAAGAAAAACAGATTACTTAGACTGGCAGTGTTTTAAAACCACTTGCTCTCTATCAGCCTGAAGCTGGAAAATGACAACCAGCACAAGTTCAGGCGGGTCTAAGTCAGGCAGCAGAGCAGGGGTGAGCAGAGGGGGAGGCTTGGCTGTGCAGCAGCCCAAGATCCCTGCGCTGAGTGTCTGGCTGGGGAACCTGCATCTGCAGCCTCCAGGGATGTAAGTAGCTCACAAGGCCACCCACAGCTTTTGCTGGATAAAGCTTATGGTGAGCTGTGCTCACTGTCCTGTTTTCCAGGGACATCAGTGCTCAATAACTACTTAAATTTTCACCTGTTCACTTGTCACCTTTCAAAAGAAGTCCTAATGCCACCTAATGCGTATTGGGTAGCAGATACAGAGTGCATGTATCCTGGCAGGGATAAGCTAAGTGAGTTGAAACAAATGAGGTGTTGCAGTCTATGACACAGGAAAGCAGGCAAATGATTAATAGTCCAGTGAAAGATTATCCTCATCTGATATTTCCACACTTGTGTGAAATCCATCCCAGCTGCAATTTAATGTAACAGTTGTCTATTTGGAGTTCCGAACAGCTCTGCCTCAACTACTTTTATAGCTGTTTGCATTGGTTTTCCAGTAATCTTTAAGAATTAATATAAAAATACCTTAGAATCCTAAAGGTTTTAAGCTGAAGTGTTCAAAATAGTTTGTTTTCCAAGTCTAGATACCAGAAAATGGTAGCAAAAACCCCTAGCCTGCCAGATGATGAAGTAACCTGCGAAGTCATAGCAAAGAGAAACGTTGCTGAAGTGGCAATGAAGATCCCTCTCTGTAGCTTAAGAAAGCTGCCAATGGCAACAGTGTGAGCATCAATCAGACCAGGGAGAGGAAAAAAATGCCTTTCTTAAGTCTAATCACCAAACACCAGAGCTCTTGTAAAGATGGGCCATGTCTCATGTGCAACTTGCTATTCAGTAGATAAATTCTTAAGCATCTTTTTATCTTCTCATTCCTGCAGTGACCAAAGGTTACAGGAAATTTTCTGTCCTATCTCTCTCCATTCATTTCTCCTGGTTTCAGTAAGCCTCTGCAAAAGAATCAGCAGCTCTTACTATAGCAAAACAAAATATTATCTCTAGTTCTATATTCTTATTACAGGGGAAAAGGTAAGAAAATTCACTGTAAAAATTCTTTACCAAAGGGGCTACTGTTGTGGTATACATGCAATAATCAGGGGAAAAACTTGTCATTAACAAGTCATCATAAGAACTCTGAATTCTTGTAAGATCTATTATTCCTTGTTACCAGTTCTTCCATGCCCATCACCTTTGATAGAGCAAGAGGAGTTAATTATTTTCTAATATACAAGGTGGGTGGGAAGAAAAAAAAAAAGACGGAAAAGAGGAGATCCACAGGAGAGTGACAAGATCTGGTGATGTTCAGCTCATACAGAAAGTTTAGAAGGTCAGAGTTTATAGGGACAAATGGTCCCTCTCCTGCAGAAAACCCTGTTCCTACAGAGAGAAATCAGCTGACTGCTCCATCAGTTACCCAGGATGACAGATCAAATCTTCCTTCATTTCCTTCCTCTTTCCATTACACTTCGTGTACCTCCTGATATATTGCTATTGTATGTAAGAACAGGTGTCCTACCTTACAGTAAACTTCCCAAGGAGAAGCTCAAGGAAAACATCTGACAAACCTGAAGACATAATATTTTTGGTACCTTTGGGGGGGAATCTTAGGGGAACACACTTTCAAGCTGTGCCTCCCACCTCTCACTTGAGTGGAAAGACTCAAGGAGAAAAGACTTAAAGACAAGCTTCTCCAGGGAGCTGGAATACTGCACCTGCAGTGAGTGCAGAGAGAATGCTTTATGTCAGTGAAGTTATTAAGACCTTTGCAAACATTCTCATAGCCACAGTCCTGGTAGGATTTTCTTTTTGTTTTTTTCTCTTGGTTGGTTTGCAGAGGTTTTCTCCTCATTTTCCTTTGTCCTTTATCTTTCAGATTGAATGGGCGGTAAAATAATGAGCTTGGTATTCACTGGATTTAAAGATAAACTATTAATAGATAATAGGGGGATGAGGCTTAGATTTAAAGATAATGGAAAGAAGGCTTGGAGTAAATACCGTACAGGAAGGGAGGCTCCTTTGAAAGGCATTCCATACTAATAATTTCTCTTACAGTTAAGGAAATGGTATGATCCTTTGAGTTAACCTCTGAGTATAACCAGCAATCATCACTTCTATCTCCAGTTTATTTGTCTGAACTTTCAGAAACCAAACAATCATAAGAACAGTGATGCTGTACCCTGTCAGAGCTGGGAGCAAGGAATAGTCCCTAGGGTCACTGCTATTCTATCCACATGCTATTTAGTAAACTTGTCTCTCTGGGAGGAACAAAGAACCCTACAATGTCACAACATTTTCATGGAAATTTTGTAGCTTTTTGTTTTCTGAGGTTTTGCATTAACTCTCAACAAAATCAGGTGAAGAAAAGCAAGTAAACAGCTAAACAGAAAAATTATCCATTATTCATTGGTTCTGTGTTACGACTGGGTCAGTCTTCGGTTGTTACTTTCAAAGTGCTTTTTTAAAACACCTTTTTCTGTGCTTCTGACTTCCTTTAAAAAATCCAAATTTGCTCTTCATTGTGGAAATCTACTTTTTCTTAGTCAACAGGATACTCCATTTACCTCAGGTCTTTAAACCATTCCACCCTCAAAGTCAAACAGAACTACCAGGTTTCCAGATCTAATTTCAGCAAACCAGGGGTTTAATATTTTCTGAACAGGGACTTTAACAGGTTGAACACAGCCAAGGAAAGGAAGTTCTATAGACCAATATTTCAGCTAATGCCTTCTTCATAAGGCATCCAGCCAAAACATTCATCTGCAGAATTTCCTTCCTAGTTATAGTGAGATTTACCCCTGAGTGTTTGTAGTGATAGAAAGAGCTTTCAAGAGACCAACTCTCACTAACAGTCTCAAAGGCAAGGAACAAGAACTATGAACAATATATAATCCACACCACGAGCAGCTGTACCCAGTGTCTTTGCAAGTTTTCTTCATTTCGTCTGGCTGCTCATCTTTCTCAAGCACTTTTCAGGAACCAGCCACCTTTTCTGGGGAATTCTTCCTCTTCTGTTCCTTGTGAAGATACAGGTGGCAATGACGACGTTGCTATTCACTTAGGATTTGGATAGTGAGTGTTCAGTGTTTTATCAAGCTTGAGGAAAATTTATTTAAGTGTACATTTCATCATTTTTTGGATCTTTATTCTGGGAATAATTACCACTCAAAAAAGTGTGTTTCTGACATTTATGTCAGTTATACAAAACTGACATTTATGATACAATTTTCACTTTTCAAAAAAGGGCAGCACTTGAGCCTTACCTTACCAACATAACTTAAATAAATAGCTCCTAAAAGGTATCCTCTGGTTTTGGATGAAATATTTGAATTTTAACAGTTAAGGTTCAGCTTGAGTTTTGCACCAAACTTACACTGAGTCTGTTCTACTGATTCTGGAGGAATTATTCCACCTTTGAGCAAATATTATATCAGTATCAGAACAGGAAAAAATGCTTTTCTTGAGGAATGTGGACAAATATCTAGATATTTTTTCTTTTATATAATTAATGTCTATGTTAATAAACTAATTCCTTATATTAAAAGTTACTCCACCTAGATTAGACCACAGATGGTGTCTCTATCTTAAACAGAGTATGCACTTTGTAAGCAAACCATGTAATACTGTGGGTAAGGCAGGATTACATTGGAGACACTGCTAATTTAAGTGTCAAATGTTTTTAAGAGTTGAAAGTGTTCACTCATAACTGTTATGAATTCAGCATATGTTATAAGTTACATGCATATAATCTAAAAACCAGATGAATTCTGCATAATGTCTTCTTTCAATTAAGACATTAATTGGCTAACATGTTAAAAAAAAAAACAGGATTAGGATAGGTGAGGCTGCTTTCTGGTTTAAAAAGCAAAAAAATATTTTGAGGAATCAGCCAAAGGGTTCCCTGGTAAAATTGGTAGCTTTAGTGGGAGAAGCAAGGGTATCTGTTTTTTGATGCTTCAAAGGCATTCATAAATTTGCACTTGCATCACATTCTTGATAGCTTATAGCAGCTGAAAATTCAGATGAAAAGTCACAGTATTTCCTTCATGAAGGGGCTGGACAGCAACTGGATATTTTGTCTTAATACCTTTTACTAACTTGATACGCTATCATTTTTACTGTACTGTGTAGACTGTAAAGCAGTCAAAACCCATAAAAAAGAGCAACAAATTTATAAGGCCTTCATTCTGCACCCATTTCTTACAAAAAGAAGCCAAGTAGCTAAAAAACCAGCTGTACCAATTTCAAATACTTTTAGTTCCCAAGCGAAACAACAACACTACAACCAAACCTACCTCATGTACACAAAAAACCCCACCAAGGCTATACCAGAGATCCCTTCAACCAACCCAAGCAGCTTCTCTGCAGCTGCCAGGGTTCAGCAAAGGCTGTTCAACAATGACATTTGCTGGCAAAAGAAAAACTGGGCAAGAAGAACTGAACAGTGGTGAGTCGTACTTTATGATTTAGATGCATATAAATTGAATTAAAAGTCTGGAACACCAAATAAAAAGGAGCTGTAAATAAAGGTCATAAATGTTTCACATCAAGATATACACAAAGAAGCAGTAAAACAATGTCACTGCACTCCATCCAAGCATATATTAAAGGAACTCTTAAGTTCTGTCACAGTGCATTCCAAGGTATTTAAACATAGCAAACGAACAAAAAATTATAGAACATTCTGCCAACACAAGCATATAGGATAAAGACTTCTCATCTAGTGACCAAAAAAAAAAAAAAAAATCACTCTCTTTATTCTTGAAAGCAGTTTGTTCATCGTTTCTGGCCGTTTTCAAGTGTTTGCAAATTACTGGTTTCCCCCAAAAGTCAAAGTATAAAAAGTCACAAAAAAGACTGACCCTTGTGTTATTGTTGACTCTATGGAAACCAGCAAATGATGACGTATTCACATAAAGACTTCATCTCTTACAACTTGGGACTCCACAAAGCACCTAAAACGATTACTTTCTGTGGTCTAAGTCTCCCCTGAATGCACACTTCAACAACCTTTAGCAATGAAACATCTCAGAGTTGAGATTATGCTTTCTAGTCCTGCTAAATGCTTTATAAGAATTTGAACTTGAAAAGAGCCAAGTGCCCTTTCCTACTGAGGAGATCACAACGAAAATAAATTACCGGGGAGAAAGAAAATGCCACCAAAACAACACTTGGTCCAATAAGGTTGACACTTGCAGCGTTTACAGGAGGGAAAACAAACAGAAGTTAACTTCTCTGTAAGTCTAAAACAGGCAGTAAAACTTACAACCAAAGCCAAGGTCTTCCAATTCTCATTCCACTATCCAAGCCACTTGGTCTCAGTTGCCTTAATTTGATGCCTCAGAGAGGTCAAAGTACGGACTGCCTCTCAATTCAAACTATGCTGGAAAAGAACTGAAGCAAATGTCAACCTCAGCACAAACAATGCAGCCAATTGATGAATGAACTGAGGGGTTTGGACCCGCTTTTAATTGAACAGACCAAAAATCTCTTTCAATGGTCTTTGAATGAAACCTTTAGGGAGAAATCCTGGTTCTGCTGGAGTGAGTGGGAGCTTTGAGTTCCTTAAACAATGAAGCCAACAGTTAAGCAATGAAGCAAACAGTCCAGAGTTCACCGCAGAAAACATTCAGGGCTTCTCACCTCCAAGTTCATTTCACATTTAAATTCTACTGAGGATAACTAGAGTAGTCTGCCAATTCCAATTCACAAAAAGGCAAGCAGAGCCAGCCAGACTCCTTCTGTGCAATCTACTGGAGACAGCATCCCAAACTTTCTGTGTCTCACTTCACATCCTCTGAAGTAGCAGACCACCACATCTGACTCACAGGCACAACACAGGAATGACTCCAGTCACGTTAGTGTAGGTGCTCAGACTGCTATGGTAAGGACCACAAATAAACCCATAGAACAGAGAAGAGAAAAAACCTCCACATTTCTCTTGTTTACACAGGAGACACTATCCTGCTCCCCAGGAAGCCAATGATAAAATGCTCACTGACGTCAATGGGACCACACTCAAGCCTCAATTTAGGTTAAAATTGAAAAGTGTTCAAGTAATAGTTTTTGCTTTCCCCTTTACCCTTCGTATAAAAGTGAACAACTCCATCCTCACTAAATCATTCGTGTATGTCAGCTTCCCGCCTCTCCCTGCATGGTGGGATCCAAGCAGCCAAGCTTTTTATAGAATCAAATAGACTTGTGTATGATTTTAATTTTATTTGGACCTAGAGAAGAGCAAGACTTGCCAGGGGTGGTTTCTGTCACTACAGGATTAACTCATTTTCTTCATTCCTGTCATATTTGCAAAAGCGGTGGAAACACATTCAAACTAAGACTCCTGTGGGTGTGGCAGAAGATACAGTCCATAAATATTTGTGAGAGCTCCTAGAAGCCTTCCATAGTTTTAAGAACTTTATTCAAAGGCTTTCAAAAAACACTAAGGTACCCATAGATACAAGAAAAGATCTTGTCAGGTCCTCAAAAAAACATAAAGGGACAAGGATACATAATGCCCCATTGATCTCAGAAGCAATTAGGTGCATAACCTCCTTGGTTAGAATTACAGAACTCTCTAAATCCTTCTCTCATGTGTTTGCATCAACACCTATTAATCACACAGAAAATGCGGATCACAGATCTCTGCTCCCATTGACTTTTCCTGAAGCATAACTGGACTCTTAAAAGTTTATGTTGGTGGTGCCAAATGACCCAAAAGTGATGATCTGGAAGGAACTGATGCTGCTGAGATACTGAACACTGACATCAGAGTTGAGCACGAATGCTCACCTTCAACATTCCATTTCAGTTCAACAGTCACAGCTTCAAAAATTTTTTTCCCAAATGCTTCAGTCCCATAGACATTCACCTAGAGATTTCCAACCACTCAGCAAGGTTCCACTGAGTTCCTTGCTGAGTATTTCCTTTGATTTATGAATGTCTTCAAGAGGCAAGAATTGAGAAAAAGCCTGAACATCTTGGAGAAAGTCAGAGAGATATTATAAAAATGCTTACATTTGTTTCAGAATGTGGCAGTTGCTGCTTGTTGACTGAGCGAAAGTCTCAAGGACTACAGTAACTGGAAAAATTAATAAAGGAGCCATACAGGGAGCAAAGCAATTAGGAGAATATTGACCAAATATCCCTTCTTCTTTCTCACACATATGCATGTCAACAGTCAAAGAAAAAAGATGGGTTTTATGCAAGAAAGAAAATCGAGCCTCTCTAACCAGTTCTTTGCATCTTCATCTTTCTGCTTAGTGTGACATGGCTCTTTCAGAAGTCACTTATTGAAAATTTCAGAATTGTTTCAGCTTAATATTGAGACCAAGATGCCTAAAATAGATGACTTCCTGAGTAGCTGCACACAGTTTTTTAACAGCTTTTTTGCCTCACAGAGATGTTACAGGGGTGGGCTCTTCCCCCTCGCCTTCCCAAATATTTTCTTTATTGTGATCTGAACTTCAGAGAAAGATCCAGGAGGGTAGCTGTGCATCAGTCAGGCCCCACGCTGGCTCTCCTCAGGGGTGGGGAGCAGGCACTCCAAAGCTATCCTGCATGGCAAGTGGGGTCTGTCTTAATTACTAACAGACTGACATAACAGGCACCAATCTGAAGATGATTAAGTCTCCCCTGACATCACTCCAAAAGACACTTACTCACCCTCCTCCAGCTTTCCCCTTCCTTTATAGGTGAAGAAAGGCCACAGCTAACATCGCTGCTTCTGCAGTAAGGCAAAAAATTAGAGGGGAAAGTGATGGCTAACCACATAGCTCCATAGTATAAACTCTGTTAACGAACCTAAAGCGTTCCTAATGTACAGTTAATGGTTTCTGCCCCTGAAACTGCTAACATCTGCTGATTTATCATTTAGCTTACTTACCACCATTTCTAAGCCTTGTCTTCAAGAAAACAGGGCAGATGAGCACTTCGTCCGTTCTCTCAGATTAGTACTTACCTTTGGACGCTTTTAGCTTATTGTCTATTAAAATAAAGTGTGCCATGCTTGCCAAGGTTTCCTGTACAGACACACTGCAGAGAGAGAGTGAGAGGGAAGCCTCCAAGTACTGTAGTCTTCGCAGATAGTACAGCTTTGTTCACCATTCAGTGAAATGGATCTGTCTGATATGGGCAGACCATCAGTGAGATGTCTAGGAGGAGACACCTGCTCAGCAGAGAAAACCAGCAAAAGCTGAACAGTGAAAATGCTTTGGCACGCTGAATAAATTCTGCACAGTCACATCAAAGAATATTCTCAGGCAACCCAGAGGAAGTCAGCAGAAATTCCAGTAACTTAAAGAGTGGGAGACCACAATATAAGCAGTTGGCATTTACGGAAATTACAAACATAAATCAAATAAGAAAATAACACTTTTAAAAAGAATTTTATTTATTAATAAACCATACTCCCATAATCTAGACCATACACTGGCACAGGCAGAAACTCATCAATTTTCACCTTCTCATTCAGGACAATTTATGGTGTCAAATAAAAAACCCATGAAATTAAGGTGTCTAGTGAGTAGAGCATTTTCTTTAGAGAAATAAATACCAACAGATAAGTCTTAATGAAAATAGTTAAGCAGAAGGCAATGAAGAGATGTCCATAATGTTGTCAGAGAATTGCTGGTCCTCAAACTTTACTGAATATTTTCCAGCAATGTACTTAGCATGTGACCTCTCTGTGGCTCCACAGTTTCCCCAACTGTTTTCATAGCTCATAAAACGTTTAGAAAGTGTTTATAAAAACTGCTTGAGGAAACCGTGCCACAAAGAACTGGAGCTTCACGTCTCAGCAGTGCAGCTTTGATTTAGTTCTCTTCGACGGGATTTCATTTTGCGAATGCCCCACTAACATCTGCATGCAGGTCCTCTTGGGATAGCACCGAGACAGAGTGCAGTTTTATGTATATTATTTGGCCAAGTTCCTCTAGCATGTGATGGTTGACTTGCCTCCCTCATGAAATCACACATGCAAATGTTCCCCATGCATACACTTACTGATGGCCACTTTCAGTGATCTGTGTTGGGAAGAAATATTATGTCATAAACACCATTGCAACATCTGCGACGGATCCTTTTGGAACGCGACACGGAGCACTGAACCCAGAGAGCACTCTCACATCACAAGCCCATGACTGACGGTGCTCGACCTACTGCCCTGCGAGCTCACCCCGGCTTTTTCATGCATGTTCAAACAGCCTGTTTGGAAACACATGGCCAGAGAAGTGTCACAGACAAGCTCTCAGTATACAGCTCTCTAGAGAATGTTTGCAGAGTGAAACAATGAAACACGATCATGAAAGAACAATGAGGTTTAAAACCAACATTCTACTATGCTTAATTAACTAAAACCAACATTCAGAGTGTTCTGGTGGAACACTAGTCTTCAGCCACAGACTCATGACTTCCTGCGTCTTGGATATTAATTAGCAATTATCAGTAGTCTGTGAATGTGCTCAGGAAAAGGAGATTCGCCCCTACTCTTCATTGAATTCCTATGCTGTATCTTTCAAGTCAAATGTCACCAAGCATTCTACTAAATAAGGTAAGAAATCCTTCAGTCATAGCATATTTTTCTAAGTTAAGAAGAAATTTTTGCTGGTAAACAAGTAGTAGACACAGCTCCAGTAGACATATTTTAAATATAGCCATCATTAACCTCTTAAGTAGTAAGGGAACATCACATGGCAAACTGATGGCCCTGACAACTTGTCTAAATAGTCACATACTCCACCAAGATCATCTTAAAAGAGTTAGTTGAACAAAAAGCACTTCAATCCTATTCATGTACCTATCTCCATACACCTAAAATGCTTACTAAGACAGCTTGTGAAAAAAATATTAATACTATGCAATAAAATGCCACCAATAACTATGGCAAAGATTTTATTCTCTTACTGGTAGAGATTAAATATCCTTGAGCAAGACAAGCCCTATTTGTAATAAAAATAAATTACGGCGTAGACATAAAACTTTTAGCACATACTTTTGACAATAGAACTTTTCCAGTTCAAGGCTGTTTTATGACACTAAAATACTGTTATTCAAACCCAGGAATCAGTTATGTGATTTTTGAGTGTCTAGTCAAGCATGCACATTCTCACCCCTGTTAATTAATTATCCACTCCTAAGCAGTAAATAAGAAGCAGTCATTACCCTTGAGGAAAAAGCAGGACGTATGTATCAGGTGTTAGACATAAAAACCAGCTTCCACTGTTTATTTGGCTCCCAGGCTTAGCCCAGGAATTCAAATGAAGCAGTCAGTGTAAAACAGCTACCCCGTTCCCAGCTCCAAGGACCACAGGGCTCTTCAGGTGTTGTTAGACAACAGTGTACTGCATCTTTCTTTAGACTTCAAGTTACAATTAAGGTCAAGTCATTCAGATTTTGACTCCATCTAGACAGCTATGAGAGGGACAGGGGAAAAATGAGTGCCCCTTCTACACAGTCTTGACATCATTTCAGAGTAATGAATAAACTGCGCTTGTGACATCAAGAAGAAATTGTAGCATGCCCTGTGAATCTTTTTTTTAAAGTCAGTTCCACTAAAAATTTGTTATTGGCTACTTTTAGTCAACAAAGACCTCTTGTAATGAACACACATACATTCACCACACTACACCAGCTGCTTTACTTCATTTTTCTTTCCCACTAAAAACAAGAAAGCCTGCAATAATGCTCTCACTGCCCTCCACCTTAACAGGATGACCCAATCCAAACATTTCTTATTGTCTTGATGGTTAAACAGAGACAGAAAAGGCACAAGTGCTCAGATCTGAGAAATGAGATGAAATGAAAGAGGTCTGAATTGTGGCAAAGTGTGACCATCATTACTTACGGTAGTTTTTTACTTTCTCTGAACAATCAGCCACATAATGTGCTACTGATTGCTATAGTTTATATATCTGGGAACATCCCACAATTAACTTAACTTCACAGCTATGGCTTTTGTGCTTAAAAGAATGGCCAACATACCCAGTAACAGCTGCAACACTCAAAGTATAGGTTCTAAAAATCAGTTTTTATGTGTGCTTTGCTGCTGTTAAGATTAATCATGATTGAGAAGACTCATTTTGCAAATGTAGAGGAAAAAAAAATATCATTCAACAATGATGAAGGAAGGCTTCAGGATATTATCAAATCCCTGCTTATGAAAATCACTGAGAGAATATAAGAGCTGACAAATTAGTATGCAAAAATGTGTATAGCTCTTGCTCTCCCTTGTCTAAAATCCCTACTTCACAGCAACCCTGTCTCACAAGCCTTATTTCTTAATGGACAAAAACCAGGCAAGGATCACATCTGCCTTGTTCAATGTAAGACACTGGAAATTCCCAATAATTTCCAGTAGCTGTAAGCCTATGACACAATTGCTTTAGAGCAAAAGTCAATCTAAAAGTTTTTGGGGAAAAAAAAGACCAACAATCAACCAAAACATAACCCAAAGAACATGACCTTCATTTAAATATCCCATGCCCTGAAAGTCTGTGCTCACCACCTGTCTTGAGAATGAATGCATTTTTTGCTACTTAGAAGTCGTGTAATCAGATCATAAATGAACACAATCTAATACTAGCACTAAAGAGGATACATCAAAGTCGCATTTCCCAGTTCCTCATTCCTTAATTAACAAAATATCTAGTGACATCACTACTTTTCTCCCCTACTATCCACCTCTGTGCTTGGCTGTCACAGAAGCAGACTGAATATTAACAATGCTAGCAATTAACATTAACATCACCATCACATCACTGTTTATTTGTTTTACTAAGGTCTATAAAGCTAGGAATATATTAACATAAATATCACCTTCAAGATCCTTCCATTCAAACATATGTTTGCTTGAAGTAGTTTCTCTAGATAATTGAAACTTACCTTTGTGCTTCCTCAAAATACAGGTGGCTTTATCACACTGTAAGCTGACCTACAACTGCTGGAAATGATAAGACACAAGAGGTACACTATTTAAATTTACTGTACTCAAGAAGGGTAATTCCCTCTTTGCTGAGTTAAGCTGCAGCCCTTCAATCACCATTGACATGCAGGAATGAAGGAGGCAATCAGCAAGAAACATTGTTAGACCTGGAGAGCAATTCACAAGAGGAACTGCTCTGGGAAGGCTCTTTGATGTAAGACATGACGCTTTATGGTCATAGTGAAATTTTTCTTCGCGCTGCTCAAAGCTCTTCACTGCGCTACAGAGTGCTGATATTTAATTTTTTTTCATATGGGAAAACTCAAGTCTATTCAAGAAATCCCTCTTCAGTTACCTTCACAGCACATTTGCTTTATTACTGAGCAGTTAATGTTCCAGACCTACACGTCTACAAAATTAATTCACTGTCTTTCTGTAGCTACGCTAATGGGCTGTAGCTGAATAGTTTTCTTTTAGATGGGAAATGGATTAAAGAATATTTCCTTAAAGCAAATCGAGTTATAAGTAAAAGCTTTTAAATGGATGGTTTTCTTCAGGGGGTTAAAGTAATAAAGTTAAATGAAGATGCAGGAATGAATACTTGGGCAGAAGCAACACTGTAGGGTACCACTCACTAATTGACATCTCTGCAAAGCCAGCAGGATGACCATGAACTCTGCTCCCGGGGCACATTCAGTTCTGTAGTCCTTTCATTCCATCCCCACCAATGGGGGACCTGCATCACTTAACAACTCCTCCAGAGCACCTACCATTTCCTCCACAAAACTGAACAAAATTAGGTGTTCGTAATGTGCCAAATTCATGAGCTGTGATTGCAAGAAAGGTGTGTGGTGTCTTAACAAAGCCAAGATCATAACACCATCCCTTCACCTTAGCTAACAGAAGGAGTGATGTGCACTTGAGCAGAATTCAAAGAATTTTTATGGGTTTTTTAAAAATGTCATTTCAAAGCTATGACACATTCTGTCATTACCTTGGGAATAGTCTTACAATTTCTATCCCATAAAAGTACACCACTTCAACTGATGTGGAACGTCTCTAACTGGATGATGGCTGCCCATTGCTTAAAAGGCACCTTACTTGCTTGATGCAGTTATCTTTCTGCCAGCCTTGGAGCACAGACAACCTGGTCTCATGTGGTTTTACTTGTGCATTTGTTTCTCCCTTTATTGCAGATTCCACACCTGAATATGTAATCTTCAATGGTGGTGTGCGTGCTTGGCCAGAACTAAAAAATATTTTATGATCCCACCTTGCATTTCCCAACACATAGATGAATGCAAAGGATTTACAGAGTACTTCTGACCTCCAGCCCCCAGCGGTATTTCAGCAAGGCAGCTTCTTTT
>NW_008238448.1:2116992-2153669 GCF_000691975.1 Corvus brachyrhynchos | reverse complement strand
GGAAAGAGGGAATTCCTGCCTTTTTGTGATGGATCTAGGACCTCAATAATTTGAGGTAAGGTGATTAAATGAT
This sequence comes from Corvus brachyrhynchos, assembly GCF_000691975.1. Classification (NCBI taxonomy): domain Eukaryota; kingdom Metazoa; phylum Chordata; class Aves; order Passeriformes; family Corvidae; genus Corvus; species Corvus brachyrhynchos. The sequence continues at coordinate 2,153,596 of NW_008238448.1, read as the reverse complement.
GGACAGAAGTGTCCCATGTCTAATACTCTTGAAAAACAAGATCATTTTATCTCAAACATTCTTTCTATGACTTCCCCAATTTTCATTGCTAAATACCAACATGAAAGAATATTTTAAAAATTATCATACTTGCTTCCTAGGCTCAAAGGTACATAAAGAACAAAACCCCATAACATCAGTGACACTAGATGTGCCCCACATATTATCAAATCTAATACACTATCTAGTTTTGCATTGTCTGTTTTCACCAGAACACATTTTGACCACATAATTATTAGCCTTATGGTATTATATTTATTTTAAAATTAATTATAGGACAAGTCTGGTTCCTGTTCATGTTTACAATAGCACCAAACCAGATCAAATCTAACTTCAGTAATTAGTTAGTAATCACACTAACAAAAGCAAAATGCCACTCATATATCCTCTTTCTACATTCCTCACAGCTACTAAAACATATGATCTTTTGGTTACGTCATTGTATAATCAAAGAAACATGAAACCAATTTCAGTATTTTAAACCCTAATAATGTATATTTCTTTTCTGAGGGACTATAGGACAAGACAACTCTCTGCTTACATTTATTTGTATTCCTGTCACTCTATGTGGCAAGCCTGAAAGCAAAGCTTCACAGCATTTTATGACCTTACTCTACATTACACAAAGAAAGCTTAAGTCACCTTTTATGAGTGCTCTGCCTGTAGAGGAGAAATGCTGAGCAATACTGGCTTACCTTTGCTGGAGTAAAAGTCATTAACTCAAACCAAAAGCCAAAAAAAAGCTAAGAGAAGTTACAAGAACTTTGAGAGAGGCTTCTCTCCAGTAGAAAAAGAAGTTTTCTGATAAGACCATGCCTTGTTCCAAATAACAGAACAGTGCTACACCCACAGTGATTTACAGCATGAGCTTCAGTGTGAATATGGACAAGAAATCCTAGTCCTGCAGTTACTAGCAAGTTTTCAAACACCTGAGTCCAGAGAGCAAACTTGTTCAGGTACAGCCACAAATTTGAGTGGTACACAAAAGCCAGTGCTTTGAACACCTGATCTCAGCATACTTGTGCATTCCAAACGTAGCAAGTTATTGCTCTCTCACTAATCACTAATACATCTGTATGTTTGCATTATGCCTGAGGGCAGTTATGGGCCCCCAGCAGCATTTTAATAAGATATTATACGTGTATTTTCTGACTTCCATTAAGAAATTTGCCCCACAAGACACTCCCAGGAAATAGCAGAGGAGGGGGCTAAAGCTCCAAAATCCAAGTAAAACAAAACAACCCCATAAGTGCAGCCGACCCTCCGGTTGTCAGTATAATATTAAGGTTATGATAGATTAGATCCCACTCATGATAAAGCACCCAGGATAAAGCTGCACATTGATGACAATCTGGCCACCTTGGAGAACTTTCTGTTAGAACAAAATCCCCTTCAAGAGCCAGAAGGTATGGAAAGCTGATACAATGAAGCAGCTGCATTCATTTCCCACTATAGTTTGGCCATTGTTCCAAATGGCCCAGTTCATTGTTTTCTAGGGTCAGACATATGATATGGCACCAATATGCTCACTAGTGCTCCATGACTCCTGAATATTAGAGTCCTACTGACCCAAAGGTATCTGCAGATTACATTCATGAGACTCCTATTGGCTAGGGAGAATGGTTCTTCTTCATTAAGATGTGCTCACAGTGCCGTCACTTCACAGAATCAAGCATCTAATGTGTCTCATGAAAGAAGTGGAGTAAAGAAATACCAGGGATTTATGTATTAAAGGCTGATTAGATTCTTCTTTTATTTGAATAACTCTAAAAAAGAGACCCTATTAGAAGACATAAGAAACCATTTACTTCCAAAGAAGGGACAGTCCATCAAATGGTTGAAGACAAAATACTATGCAAAAAAAGTGCCGTAGCATTGGTCAGTGCGGATATTCAGTTCCTGCTTATCACCTTATGACAACTGTCTTTGGAGTCAGAAACTGCTCATATTTCGTGTGAGCCAGTAGGGGGAAAATGCAAACCAGACATTTCCGAACTATTCTGGAAGACCATGGTTGTATCACTTCTATCTCCACCCTGAGCTCCCTTGAAACATGTTGAACACATGGCCACATCTGACAATTGACTCGTATCAAGCCTGTCAGCCTCCCCTATGAGGCAGTAGGTGAGCACCAACTGGATGTCCACAAACTGACCACAGCTTTCTCACCTAAACTTGCTAATTTCCATGTGGATGCAAGAATTGTCAGGGAAGCATGGAGGTGATACAGAGCTGATGTTTGGGGATTTTTTGTTCTGGGTTCCTCCTCCTCTTCCCAACAAAAACTTGGTGGTTGGAGTATGAAATTCATTTGGGGCTTTAGCATAAAGATAGCCATCTTGCTTATTGACCAAAGTGCAGGATGCTTTCTTCATGTACTCAGAACCACTTGGTTGCAGTGACATGTATAGGAGTACATGATAGTTAAGTATTTGTGTCAATTAAATGGGACCTGTCTGATGAGGAACAGTGCTCTCATTGAGAAGAGATAGCAGTGTTTCTAGATATACAATTTATTTACGTGTTTTAAAGTCAGGACAGTCTGTAAGTCACATACTCATGCAGAAAATGGCATGTTTATTATTGAGCTCAACTCAGAGTACCTCCTACTGAAAAAAAAAATTATTGAGCAAGGGAAATCCCAAGTGGCACAGTTTCAAATTATTGAAGAGAGATCTGTGAATGTTAACAAAAATACTAAAACTCATTCTAGGAATCTAACAATTTGTCTGAGAAGACTGAAGTATTTTTAATTTGTTGAGGTTTACTGATTCCACTTTTTTTTTTTTTAAAGCCCTCTAAATGCTAATGAAGTTATCTGAATTTCGCTAGGGAATTTCAACCACGTTGTTTCTTCCAGGATCGTGTTGAGCATATGACACTTCTGAATAGCTTTCACTTATTGAACACCAGCCATGAAGGTAAGCAATTTTTTAACCCTTGCTTTGCACACGGACTACAAGACACAAAACCCAGCTCATGACTCCCATTGCTTTTCTACCCTGCTCACCTTTCCTCTAGTCCTCACCCTTCCTGAGAAATTTTGCTATATTATTTTATTCATGAAGGAATCAAAGTAAAAACTAAGTGGGTAACCGGACAGTGTACTAGGTAAGATCTTTTCACTTACACTGGTTTCAGGCCCACCCAAGGGTCTGAAGAGAAGGAAACCAGGTGGTCTAACCTAAGTCCCATGGCAGAGATATTCTATATTACCAAAGCAAAATAAGTGATCCTACAGAATCTGAAACATATCTGTTGACTCTTTGCAAAGAAATGAAAGCTGAAATGAATGGAAATTAAATTATCTCCTTCCCCCAGAGGCAGTCATCTTCCCAGGTCAGAGGTATGAAAAGGAAATATGAGAGTTCCCATTTCATGGTTTGCACCATAGCTATGACTATACAGACAATATCTCCAATTTTTCTCTCCCACCCCACCATCGTGACTTGGAGCTTCCAAATATTCCTTTTAACAGAACTATTACAATACAGAGGAGGAAAAAATAATATATGCAGATTTAAACAAAGCATTACTTGGGGAAATGTGCTGAAGCTGAAAATTGTGTGGTTTTGTATAAAGGAAGAGCATACTGTCACATAACCTCGCTGAAACATACGGCTTGCATTCATTCTCAAAAATGATAAGTAAACATTAGGAAAATAATTATGAAATTTTTCAGAAATTGTTGGTGGGAATTGGAAAAGAAGAGACATGGCAAAAGAAAACAGACTGTCAGATTTGCAACTGCAAGCTAGCTGAGAATAGATACTTTCAAAAACAAGCTTATGTTTCCAAATATTTATAGTAGATGAAAAGCCTAAAGGCATTTAATAAAAAAACCCCCAACAAACCAGGAAGAAACACAGTTTCCTCATTAAGACCAGCATGAAAATTTCTAAGCTTTAAAGAATTCACTAGTCCTGCCTAGGTCTCTTGCAGTGATTTAATCAGAATTCAAGCTTGGCATTAACAAAGATGAGTTCTACCACATGTGTAATCTGTAAACATACATATAAACCAACAAAAGTAACACACAAACATATTAATGCTTGCCATATTTGAAGAAGTTGATTATTTTTCTCCAACACTTTGACCAAATTACCTTCCAGATGATCAATAATTTGTCTTGAAAATTTACCTTGTTTCTTAAGCAATCAGAAAAGGGCATGACATGAAACATTACCACTTTAATGTGTAGAGTTTTAGATCACTGAAATTGCAGATTTAAATATTTTGGCTTATGATAGGGCAGCTATGAATCCATCAATTAATATTGGGAGTTCTTTCACACTAGCCCCAAAATAGGTACGCAATCAATGAAAAATACGTGCTGAACAGTGGTAACCAATGAATGATCAGTAATACAATCACTTCTGATTGTCTATACATGCCCTTCAACCAGCTTGCTCTGTAAAGAAGTGTTTTTATCCCAAAGATATTTATGACTAAGTCATGTGTGTTTTGCTGACTAGAACCAGGCAGATTATCCACATAATATTGACACTAATAATAAGGCAGTGTAAATTGACTGAATTCCTCACCTTTTACAACATTTAAGAAACAACCCTATATTGAAGACATTCAGCTCTATTACATATAGATGCAGGAGTGAGATCCATTTCCTTCCCTTTTTGTTGCTTAAATCTTGCCACCAATATCAAAAAATGCAGCAGCCTCAGAGGTTTCTGTAGTAGCCCTCGCTGTTCCTGCTCGCACTGCCACAGAGCAGGACCGGCACTCTAGCTCTGTCCTGCCTGCTCATGTATCTGTGTCTTTATGCAGGAAAGAAGTTTAGTTTATTCTCATCCAAGATAATTTCCACTGTGCATGCTGAAACTCTGTTTCTGCTTAGTCCAACACTTGACCATATTGTTAAAAATACGTAAGCACATTTTTGCAGGAACTGAATATTGAAGTCTTCTAAGTCAACAGGAAAGCAAAAATATGGCTATGGTAAAATAAGCACTTTCCGGGGAAAAGACACACATTTTTCAAAGCTTCCTTCCCTGGACCGTTTATGACATGATTTTGATAGAAGCAGTCAAGTGGAATTTGATTTTACTTTTCCTTTCCCTAAGGAGTTTTGGGGTGAGAAGACAGACGTGCTGCCCATAACAGTGAGCTCAGCTGCAGGACAAGCTGCAGTAGGTTTGTGATCATGTATACAAGCAGAGACTGAGTAACCACATCTGTCTTGTCTTTGGGGTCTTCTACAGAGAGGAGCTGATGACAGCTCAAGCAAATACATGCCATTTCACTATGGACAAATCCCTTTGTGGCACACACTTCTGCTATTATAAAACTTACAATAACAAAAATACTCTATCCAACAGCAGCATGCCAAGATAAAATAAGCAAGTAAGCTGGCTCCTCCCTCTCCAAACAACCCCAAAACATGTCCAACAAGTACCTAGATCCTCCACTGCTGAGCTGTATGGTCTTCATGATAGCTGAGCTTATCCATCTTAGCCTGAATTTACTCTCTGGCATGGAATTGTTCATCCCGTGAGACTGGTTTTTTGTTCAAAGCATTCTCAGAGCTTTGTTGCCTTTGTGGCACATTTTGTATCCATCAACATCAAGCCACAAAGCTCCATTTTTTCCTTGTTAATTATGCTTATGCTGCTCTGCTCTGGCTTTGTTCATTGCAGAGCTTTGATAAATGAGCTTTCTGCCCCCATCATTCTGAGGACACAGAGAGAATTCCCATCCAGTTCAAAATTAAATGATGAAAATAAGGAAAAGGTTTGGTTTTTATATTAGAAATTGATGAAATGTGCAAGGGAGGGAGGGTGGGGGAAAAAAAAGGAAAAAAAAAAGGAAAAAACTCCAGAATTAACCAGACTTGACCAGCGGCTCTGACTTCCTGGAGCCACTCAGGTCATCCAGCTCTGGGTATGTCTCCAGTTACAAAACAACTTTTCACTTGATTTTTGCACCAATGGGCTGGGAACCTCAGCCTCAGCAAAAGCCTGATTTTACTGCTCTGCTTAAGGTTAGGCTTAAGATTAGGGTTAGGGTTGAGAAAACCACAAAGCCCAGAGCTCCAGGGACACTGCAACTGCAAAAGACATGCCAAGGGGAGCAGGGCACTGCCCCAACATTGCGCCCTCCACACCATGCTCCTTGGCACCTCCCATGTTCTGGGAACCTAGGCCTAGGAAAATGCTGATTTTACTGCTAGTTTAGGGTTAGGCTTGAATAAACCACAGAGCCTAGAGCTCCACGGACACTGCAACTACCAAAGTCTTTGCAGTTTGAAAAGTTGTAAAGCTCCTCTTATTTGGATAACTTTTGAGTGCACCTTGTTTCCTCTATTTAATAACTGCACAAGTGCTGCATGAAACTATTCAAGTGCCACAAGGCCACTAGGAGATGTCCTGGGTTTGTGACCAAGTGACCCCTTCACATTTAAAATTAGCTTTCTGCTCAGTTCTGTACTTCAAATATTCAAACATTACAGCTACTCTATATCAGCTCATTTCTACCTCTGTGGAGCTAAACTGAAAAAAGCCCCAAGCTAAATTTTGCACAAAGAGTACAGTGCCCTCTCTTTCCAACACCCATGAAGGAGTAAAACAGAAGGGGTTGGTGGATTAGGGATGAGGGAGGTAGAGAAAGAAAGAACGCCCCAGTCCTAAAAGCACAAGCCCATGACTGCTCGGTTATTAACTAATGACAAGGTCTTTATAAGGGTGGCAGCACCTGCTTCTTACGGAGGCAGAAAACTGCATTCCGGACTGGATCTAACTAGCAAAATTACTGCGGCCTGTAGATTGATTTGATGATAGGAAAGAAGGAACACCATAAAGAAAAGTGATTTCAAATTGCTTTGCATAACCAGGTAAGATTTCTGGCTTAAGCAGGTAGAACATAACGACAAAACATGTTCAAACAGCAGGAGTCACCTGCTCTTTGCCCAGGCCATGTTCAGAACTGGGAATATCATGAGCAGCAACAGCCACATCAGAGCGCAGTAGCACAATACCATGACTAAGAGGGAACGGGTTTCTTTCACTTATTATGTTAATTCCCTCTTTTTGTCTGTTTTCTGTCAAACAAAACATCCTTCACTTTTTGCTAATGCATTACAATGAAATGTACCTAGAGGGACATCCAGCTGTGTTTAAGTTCACTTAATTTCCTTGTTCTCAGGAAACTGTGAGTTTCAGGCGTGGTATAAATAAGGAAACAAACCAGACTTGATTCAGAACAAGAATCTTGGTGTTCCCATGAGCTCTCTCCTTTGTTCTTCTCTTGTTTCTCTCTCTGTATCTGATTTTTCCTAAGCTCCCACCAACAGGACGGCACAGTTTTTTATTTTGCTAACTGCAAGTCACTGTTGCTCTGGGCGAAACAAATGAAGTTTTCCTCTGTATTCAACAAGGCAGCAATATCTCGTATGAAATAGATATTTCAGAAATAAACATCAGTGCACAAATTCTGCATTGAAAGAAATACTGTGCAATGCCCCAAGATTAAATGGGCTCATGTGTAGAGGCACAGCACTTAAAATATGATGCAATTTGCTTTGAAATGACTGAGAGGAAGATGCAAATTTCTGGGACAATCACAACTGCTACAAATGTCACTCCTGCCTGACCAGGTCCTACAGGCCCTTCCGTGAATGCACACCTTGGGCAGTGGGGCCTCACACAGGCCTTTTCCAACCTTTCCTTTGAATCAGTCAGCAGTGAAGCAATTTGGATTAAAGGTGGTACAGCCACTGTGTGCCCCTTAAGCACATGCATCAATGCCCTCTGCATACATGGACTTCTCTGACCTTATGTTTCCCATGTCTGACATGTGTTTCCTCTGTTCTCACAAAAAGCCCCTCTCGCTCTACATTTTAGTCATTTGCATGAGCCATCCATTTGGGATACTCCCATTTCACATTCACTAGTCGGTTTCCTTAATCCAACAATTTCTCTTTCCATGTTGGCGCCACTTGACTGTTCAGCCACCATGAATGAGATTCCTAAATATCTAACATTACAAAAAATTAATTAAGTTAGTTAGATATGTGTATGAAAAACCAAAACAGACCAAGCTAATAAGCATGGCATCAGCTCAGCAATTACCCAGTTGTACAGCATATCACAGTTTTCTTCATTAGATTAGTAGATGTGCCTACTAGATGCCTATACCAGCTTTGTATGTATTTGCATGCACACAAAAAGGATCTTATTTACTCAGTCCTTAGTTCTCTCACTGGTCTGAAGGAAGCAGGGAACTAAAGCTGAATAACCCTGCCAAGTAGTTACTTGTCCTAATACAAAGGTCTTTGAATTCTTTATTTTTAGAGGCAGCGGATAACTCTGAATAAGTCTTATGCTTATTTTTTAGAGGTAAACAAATATATTGATTTTTCAAAGACTTAATTGGAGCTGCGGTCTTTCATTTGAATTTTGTCTTCCTGATAATGGAGAAAACAGTCAATAGAACACTCAACAGTGCCTTACTGAAATCACTTTCATACCACTGCAGAGTATAAAACCAGCTAACCCATCAGTACACTAACCCCAGAAACATGGGAAGCCACATCAAAGTCTGGGTATTTCGGTGTCTTTCCTGATGCTCGTGCCTTGTTTTCATACACTTACCTCAGGAAAAGCCCTGAATTCACCCTATGCCTAAGAAAAGAGAGTGGAAAAAGTTGAAGGCAGGGTTGTTCCAAAATAAAAATAGAGCTTACGATGTGTGGTGACTTGTGTAACGTGCTTTCTGTTTTACTGACATGCAAGCCAGGCACATCTGATATTCAGCTGGCTTTTTTTCACACAAGATAGTGGGATTATATCAAACACACTGTGGCTCACCACAGCAGAAAGGGAGGTGTGCCACATGACTTTCATTTGACCAACATGAATAAACATGTCACTAAAAGCTTTCTTAGGAAACATAGTCTTCTTGAAGAAAAAACATATTTTGAAAGAGAGCCCACAACAGAAGTCATGGAATCTTTGGTCTTTGCGTAACATGGAACGTTTTCTGGGATAACCATCATGGTGCAAGTCCTCAGGACTGCCTGGTTGCTGGCCTTCAAGTAAGAATGCACAAGGGTTTCACATATTCCATGTTTGGCAGCTGTAAAAGGTACCTTGAAACATCAGGGAAACTGAAGTCCAGATACAGTGACTAGCTATTAGCTTTTGTGCTGGCAGTGGCCCAGATTGTGCTCAGTTTCCTCACAGGAGCCATCCAGCTGAGGTCAATGTGATGACTCACAGAGACCAGAGTGCACAGGACTTGGCACAAAGTGTCGCAGAAGTGCAGATGTGGAACTACTCTACAGCCAGAGGCAAACGGGATTCACAAGGCAAGGAAGGTTTTGAAGTTGTTTCTGCTGACCTGTTCATGCACTGAGATCCAACCAGACAACCACAACTCCCTCACGGTAGAGTTTATTGCTAGTGTGTTATTTATGGTTTCAATAACCTCTATCTGAAGAGCTCACCAGTTCAACGGGACCCACTGACATTTTTCTGAGCACCTACTGCAAGCTAGATCCAACTATTAGGCCTTGAAGAGAGAATGTAATTAAAGATTCACAGTTCCCACTAGAACACCTTAACATATTAGCATTTCCCTTTCACAGTACAGAAAAGTATTTTTCCCAAGACATTATGTGGAACCTCAGATGGTTTTGTTACTCAAGATTAGCCTTCCAATGCTATTCCTGATAAATCATCCCCATACCAGAAATGAGATCTTACAGGTTCTTTTAAGCTTTAATTATTTATTTAACAAGCCAAGTTGTGGAAACATTGAGCAGCTGTATTAGTTTTCAGTACACATTTTTTCAAATTCATCAGTTTATTCATTTTGAATAGATACTCTCAGATGTCTCAGCTTGTTCGGTAGTATGAAGGACCTAGATAACTCTGTGAAAATCATCTGAACAACTGCAATTTTATGAATTTTCATTCCATTTGCAATATGTCACAGTCGACAAGTTGGAAACTCCACCAGTTTTGACTTGTGGAGTGTTTCTGTGATTTTTCTCTCTGAGGGCATATTTGACTCTCCCCAAAGAGACCGGGAGTTTCAACCTACAGCTCCAGATGGATCACTAGAGGCAAAGATCACCTGCAGCGTAGCTTACTACATCTGCTACTCCCATGATCATACTCTCTGCTTAAATATTCTTTCCAGGTTCTTCCTTGATGGTGGTTTTTTTTTCAGAACTTCCTTTCAAGGGGGTCTTCCTAACCACAGGAAGGGAAAACATTATAATCTAGAGCTGACTGTGAGTTGCACTATCAGTTCGGGAGAGAGAATAAGAGAAATACAAAGAGGAAAAAAAGAGAATAGGAGGGTGAGAATTTGGCAGAGGCCTGTCAGTGATTTCTACACCATCCAAAGTCTGGATATAAAATATAGAAGAACAACCTGGGAGTCGACTGGGAAAGATGGAATATGGCATATTTTGTATGAGGGGAAAGCCTATTAAACAAAGAAAACTGGGCTGGAAATTAGATCAACCACACGTCTGACATATTCTGACTTAGCATAGAAGCCTTATTTTATTCCATTTGGGATTGTTAAATTTTAGGCATATAGGCATCATATTGTCCTTCCTTTAGCAAGGGTGTGATTATCAGCATCAAGATTCACAAAATAAAAATATTTTGGGAGATATTTTAGAATTTCCTCACAACTAGATAAATTCAGTGAAATTTATGGGCTTTTTTTCACAGTATTTAAGTTCTAAACCATTTTGGGAAAGAGATTGGTTGCTTTGCTGGCTTTGCACATGCATCCTTGAGTTTATTAGTTTGGCCATTAGTTCTTTGCAGTCATAGTGGCGACATTAGCTGGCTTTTACCATTAAGTCACTGAAACGTCAATGTTTCACTCTAAACCAGTAAATACTGCTTCATCTAAGTGGAAAAAAATATTTTTTCAGCAATCTAAGATGTATATGCTGCTTCAGCAGAAACAAAACCAGGTTCCCAGCTTTTGTGCCTGGCTCTTCTAACAGGCCAGTTCTTATTTTGTTCCTATACACGTAACATCCACAATCAGCTCACACACAACTCTTATACATACATGCACACATAACATCATCTCACCGTCTTGTTCTTTTGCCTTAGAAATGAGAGGTGACACAGGTGAAGGCAGTCCTTTCTGGTGTACGTCAAATCCTACCCATGCTCTCAGTGGACAGCCTTTATGTAGAAAAAAGCTGTTTGTCAGCTCAGGTGAAATGTCCCCAGGTTTTCCCATTAACACCTGGCATTATAAGTAGTAATTTCTTCCCATCCCATCCTACAATGGTGCTGCCCAGCTGTCCTGTCCTTATCCCACTGGGACTGCATTCATATATGGCACAGCCCCCCTGATTGATTCAACGTACAGGAAGGGACTCCTTTGTGTGCTAATCGAAGTTTAAAGGAGACAAGAGTTCATGCATTAAACATGACTGGAAGCATTTCTAATTCACCGTTTTAAATGTGGATCACCTTAAATCATAAGGTTTCCCACCTTATCTCAGCTTAACAATAGGTTCAGGTGCACAAAATCAGATGGGGAAAATGCTTACAAGCATATTCTTGAAAAGAGGAGAATCAATAAAATATTCCCTGTCCACCAAAGAAATATCTATACTTGTACTCAGATTTTAAATAGATGTTAGCCTAAATTAATTTTAAATACCAGAGTAAGGAAATAAATTTTTAAAAAATAGCAGAGTACTACCCCTGCCCATTCACAGAGAAATTAGGCATCTCCACCAAGAAATAGCTGGCAGAAATTGCTTAAATCTTAGGGCAAACCTAAATATCTCACTTGCTCTGGAATTTCAGAGGATTTCTCAGATGCATGTTGAATGAGTTCTGTACATGATGAATTATTTGGAGCTTTGCATCAGTGGTTGTAGCCTGATTACAGGATAATAGAATAAAACACTAACACTAGCATCAGACATCTTGTTTGTTTGATGGTTCAGCTCTTTTCTGCAGCTGTAAAACAACTAAAGCACATCCTACTAGATTTGTTACAGGCCTCCCACCTGCTATGTGAAGTCTGAGGAAGAGCCTTGAGCTAATCCCAAAGAACACTCTCATAATTTAGCCCTGGGCAAAATTTACACTGATCCTTCACACTGCAATCAATCCTTGTTTAGTTTTGTAGTCTAAGTCTGACAGCATCTGCCTTCTGTCAGCTACAGAAAGCCATATGTGACACTGGGCACTGGAAAGCAGACAAGTTTTGTGTTTTCATAGGTTACACCATGTACTTCAGGACATCACAACTGAAGAGACAGGTTTGCTTAATGTTAATCAGGGGCAGGATTGCATTCTATTACACCAGAAGTTTAGAGACTTGATTTAAGCCAGTCACTACAAAACTGTCTCTTAACAACTGACTCAACTCCTACAGGAACAGTGCCTCTATTCTAGTGCTAATGGCAGCAAAGCATATTTTGAACGTACGCAAGAGTCCACCAAAGTGACTCACTCAGACTCTTCTGGTTTAGGCTTTTCTGTGAACCTTGGCTTTCCTCAATCTTTCCCCAATTTGTGACAGAAGGAGAGAGCAAACATTTCTGTCACAATGGCAGGGTTATTAGCCATTCCATCATACCTGCCCAGCTGGGGAAGAGTTCATAAAGAAACAAAGCATTTTGGAAGGTCTGCGGGACCAAAGTCTGCACTTTGAGTGAGCATGTTAACAGCATGAGTGGTCTTGTGTCAGCTCTTGGGTGATCCTGCTTAGCATTTGTTCTTCCCTTCATTTCTCTAGGAAAGTGGGGGTTTGGTAAGACACCTTGTCAGCTTTGCAAGCTAGTTCAAAAGTAGGGTAGGGAGAGAATTTCCAGTCAAGTTCAGCGTGACCAGATCAACTCTGCTTCTTGACATCATTACCTCACACAGACAATTCTCCCACCACCATACAGCTTTAGCTCCAATACCTGGCCAACCATATATGGGCATAATACCCCCTTACGTGACGTTGCCCTTTCTAGTACAGCCATACTTGTAGCACTTTTTTTTTCTGATCCAAAACATGACTCTGTTTGCATGTTTTTATTTGCATGTAAAAAGGCATTATTGCTTCTTGTGCTAACTGCTCTAGCAGCTGGGAAAGGATTTTTTAGCTTGTTTTATGCTTTTTTTTTTCTTCCAGGCATGTCCATTCTCTAAGACAATTTACAAGAACAATCCCTTGTAAATGTTGGCTCTCATATTTATTGTGCTGTCCTAATTGTCACATTCTTTGCAGTATTTCAGGGACCCTGTATACCTTGCCTAGCAGCTACATGCTGTTGCTGACATCAGCATAACTTCCTTGGTGGGAAATGATGCTATTTAGAAATATAAAGCAACAATAATAAATTCAAGGAAAAAAAATGCAAAAATGCTCCATGACCTCCCAGACAAACTGCTGTAATGGTCTGAAAACTGCAGATGTTTTTCCACTAAGTTTTTACAATGTTTGTTTTGAAATGATTCTTTTCTAAATCATGTTGTTTTCCTGTTATAATTTCTGCAAAGCAGATGTGACATCTTGGGCTTAAGGGCTTTAAGCTGGTTTTAATGGCTCAGTCTTTCTGCTATTCATGCAGCACAGAAAGTTCTCCTGCAGTGGAATGGGATTCGCTGTGTAAAGAACAAAGAATCACCTGGGAGGAAAGGGGTTGTCTTCACTGTCAGTGATGGGACTTGGCCATTGGATTTAGGGAAAGGGTCCATCTACTGCCTAGTCCCATATGGCTAGTTCTTAGAAACTGGAAGAACACAATAGGCCATATCAACTGGCCTAACAAATCTCTATTTCGAGCAGTCTAAGGTCACTTTTATGCACACACACTGGTGCTACAACAAAATTGGGCCTGAGAACAGCAGGAACATGGATTGCATCCTTGGAAGGATTTACAAGATAATTCTTTCTTCTAAAATTAAAAAAATCTGCAGAACAGTTAGGAACTGGACCAAATAGATTACCCTCTTATATAACCAATTTACAGTCAAAGCAGAACTAAAGCTTTTTGCCATTGTATGTCCTCAGGACAACTACAAGAAAAGCTATGAATGTCCAGCTGGTGAGAGTGATCAGCAATCATAAATGCCTTGTCTGCCTGCCAGTTAAGCTGCAAATGGTTTCAATGAAGTGCAGAACAAACTTTTGTAGGTTTTTTCCAGTCTACAGTCTTAGGTTTCACCAAAGTCTACAAAACATGCACTTTTATATCCACAAAACCACGTGATTCTTATGCAGTGCTATAGGAAAAATAAAGATGGTTTTCTCCCTTCTGCATGGCCCTGCTGCCCTCCTCATCCTCAAGGCCCTCTTACAGACTCCCACCTTTCAGAATAGTTATCCCTGGGCAGGGAGTTCTACTTGTGACCTTTTGTGATGAGGATGGGTGTTATTCTAGAATTAGCCAGAGAGGTTGTGGTTAGTACCTAACAGGAAAATTAACAACAATTACCCGCACCCTCCTGCCATCTCCCTACTCATCCATGGCCCTTCAGATTGCACGACAGCACCCTGTAAACCCACCCACAATGAGATCCTTATGCATATCAGCAGCACTCAACCGAATTTTTGACTTGCTTGAGTGATGGAAAATCCCTCATGCACCTACATTCAAGTCAGGAAACTTCTCTCTTTTCTCAGGAACCGGGATCCCTGAACAAGTAATGACCAAATATCTTCTGCTGGTTCTCAGTCATGTCAGATCTTTGTGGAAAGTTAACTTCCATACTTAATGACTCCCTGCAAGTCTACACATCCACTGAAAATTTATGTATTCAAATTATGGTGCTACTAGAAGATGGACAGAAAGAACAAGGTAAATATTTCAAAGCTCAGGAGTGTGATGTGATATCTTTTAGGTGAAAGGCAACAGCCATTTGGTGCCAGTCAGATATTCACTCAAAGGGTGAAATACACTTAAAACCACTCATTAATCATTCCCAGCATGCTGTGAATCTTGAAACAGATGTTCATTGCTGGACAGATCATGTGGTTCAAGTGTCCCTCAAACAGTCAACTACCTTGGCCTCTCAAGAGGCAGCGTTTTGTTTTATAGCATTACCTCAGAGAACTTGGGAAAGTGCAGTGAACTTTAACACACATTAAACACAGCTCCAAAGACAAAGCAACATACCTTATGGAAGCAAAACAAAAGCCAAATAATGATGGATATCTTAGGCCCTCAGGTACTCATCATTAGTAGCATCTTCCCACATCTGAGATAGTCAATAGTGCAGAAACATTAAAAATGAGGATTTCAGAGCTGTCTGGATGATTTAGATATCCATTAATTTTCAAATATACTTGACAGGTCAAATGCTGCCCATAAATTTCCAGTGATGGTTTAAGGGCTGTATAGCTAAGACTGAAAGAAAATTATACTCATAAGTAGACAGTAGGAACTGAAATAAGAAGCTGAGGGTGGCAGGCAATAAACCCAGAATGACTGTTTATTTGATTTCTCAGTATAAAACGAGCTAGACTTTTCCTCTTTTTACACAGGCTGAAAAGGAAGCTGCTCTGTGGAACAGTGAGACCATGCCTACATCAAATCCACTGTTCAACAAAATACTCTTATTGGTGTTATTCTAACGTGAATCTTTGTGTCAGTATTTTATTTCTTTTGCACCTTGAATCAGAGACAAGACAGCAAGCAGTGTAGTCCCACAAGGTATAAATAAGGCAGCTCTATAATCAAACTGAGCCCTCCACCTCCCTAAAGATTGCTCTTTCCAAGCTGTTCAAATATTGAATAACTCCAGAATATAATTACCCCTTGTATTCGATCATGTGCCAAAGTTAAATTAACCAAGCATTGTAATATAATATAGTTCCTTGAACCAGCTAAACTTGCACATTGTTTATCTCTCTGCCACATGTGAAAGGACCACCCAAACAGAATATCAGGTAAAGGTTATTGTCCGTGCTCAGTGAAAAGGAAGGTGCTAGAGAAGAGGCTATAGATGACAGAGTAGTAAGGTGATTTAGTAACACACAAAAGAGTTGGAAGATTTCTGCTTTTTTCCTGATTATAGCCACTGACAGCTGTAGGAAAAGCAGTCACATAACTTGTTTGGCCTTGACTCAGTACTTTCTTTGTAAATTGGAGGCAACCCCATTGAAATGTATCTGTTGCCTAAAGGTTTTTTGAGCCAGACAAGAAATGCAACATTTTATTAAAATAAAACTAGATTTTAATTTCAGAAAACGGTGAGGGTTTTTTTCCTCAGTGTTAAAGATAACAAAAGTAGAACATACTGCTTTCAAACAATCACAGAAAATTCATTTGTCTAAAATGTAGTATTATAATTAGGTTTAAGGTCAAAAAGAAAAACATTCCATTTACTAAATCTGATGCTAGTAAATATTCTCCTACTTTATATGAATTAATAAAGTTTCAAATGAAGAGATGCTATCTGAACCTGGGACTATAACCAGCTACTAAAGATTTTTTCCTTTCCAGATAAACCTCGAACTCTGAGACATGTAAAAGTAAGAAAACACTAGATAATCTGTTGAGACCGAAAAAGTTACATTCATAGATACCTTTTTGGAGAGTGGTTTAAAGACCATGTGGGGAACAGCTGATGAATCTAACAGGATATTTTCTTAATGTGGGTCATATTAAGGACTAGGGTTCTTAAAAAAAAAAATTGTCAGTGCCCACTAGGCTTAGAATATGGTATTTCCTGTCTGTTTCAGTTCAGATCAGTATCAGAACCCAATTTTCCTGCATTTTCTTCTCCGAAGTCCTTCCACTGCCATTGTCTGGAATATAAGGTAGGACAAAGTATGAAATGGGTTTTCCATACGTGGTGAAAAAGTCATCACCACTATTCAGTTTAAACAAGGAGAGAGACATTATCGTTTACTGTTGATAGACAAAGGTGAGCCAGAATCTCCCAGTTTCTGATTCTAGTGCTATATAGCACCATCTTCAGACAGGTCACTCACACAGTCATCCTCAAAAGATGCCTAAGTACCAAATTTTAGTGGATTTAAGGGCTCATATCCCAATCCAGAGAAGCACTGAATAGTATCGTGCCTTTCTGGACCAGGATTTCAACATATGTGCTTTCCTTTCAGTCTGTAAAACTTGGACAGAAAACTGTAAGAAAAGGGCAAAAGAAATTCCTACAAGATTGAGAACAGGATTTCCCA
Organism: Corvus brachyrhynchos; assembly: GCF_000691975.1. Taxonomy (NCBI): domain Eukaryota; kingdom Metazoa; phylum Chordata; class Aves; order Passeriformes; family Corvidae; genus Corvus; species Corvus brachyrhynchos. The sequence goes on along the minus strand of NW_008238448.1, from coordinate 2,136,409 downwards.
AAATCTCATTTAAGTGTCTTAAGTGAGATGCCTAAATACCTTCTGTGCAACTCCAGCCTTAGTTTCTTTTTAAGCTTATAGAGACAGAACTTCAAATGTGGCTCTGACATACCATTAGCTTCTTTCCTGGCCATTCACACCATAGCACCAAAATACACAATTATGAAGCTTTCTAAAGATATTTCAACTATTAGGAAGAGAACAGAGAACCAAATGGTAAAAGAAAATTACGTGAACCAGCAGCAAAAGTCACATCTAGAAGAAGGGGGTGGTGGAGTCTCAACTCGGTTCAAGAACCATAGAACATCTGGGACTTGCACATGTCAGAACTTGCCCATGTCAGCAGATCATGCATTTGAAAAGTTGTAAACTGGTGTGACAAAACTGAGGGAGAAGGGAGGAGAATTCATGTATCATTGTGTATAAACAAACGGTTTCAACACACTGGTACTACCAGGTAAGCCTCAGAAAGATCCTACAAATTCTTATGATTTCAACCTTCTAGAGACAAGAGTAAGATAAAAAATAAGATCCATTTATCGGAACAAGCCTCAACCCATCTGCAAGCCTGAGCACATCCACAGTGGAGAAGACATTTTACCTCAGGTAGGAGCCATACCACTAGGACAGCTGATGAAGGGATACTGGGCTGTGTTAAAGAAGGGGAAGGATTATCCTACACTTTGCAGGCTTTTAAGCTGCTAGAAGCACTTTATAAATTCCTCTGGCACCAGAAGCTACATAAGGAAAACATAAGTTGCTCTATATGAGTGTAAGAGTTTTTAAAGCTTTCAAGGAAAGCTCAAACTCAGTGCTTATAGTACATTTCCAATAAAAGGAGAGATAAAAAGAGGAAGAGAGATTTTTGTGTGCATCATCCTATACAACAATTCACATTTCAGTCCAGCTGTACCCTCTGAAAGGACTTGCTATACTTACACAGGCTGTTTTTCAAATGCCATGCAACCCAGTTCCAGGTGATGGGATTGTCACTACAATTTTGCATCAGTGCACTAAAGAAAATGCCAAAACCCAAAATTAACAACCAACTAAAAAGAAAAAGGCTCACACCTATCTTTGCCTGCTTACTTTGTGGTAAATGCTTTACTGAAGCATTTTTAAAACCTACTCAATTTTTAAACCTACTTTCTATACAGCCCCTGCTCAGTTCACTGCACAATCCTGAATATGCCATCAGAGCTGACAAATGCGTTTCTGAAGAGAATGAGTTTGTGGGAAAAACATGACAAAAAATCCTCAAAAAACACAAATAAAAACTTTACTAGTTTTTTGGGGTTTCTGCAGAACAGTTCTAATCTGACATTTTGTTTGCCTGCATTTTGTCATACAAAAAAGCCTCAGCTGCTCTCACTGGCTGCATGTAATAAAGAGATGCTGCATTTTGGTCTGTTTAGCCACAGTTACACCAAGATGCTTTCAGCCACTGTAGAATTTAATATCAACGTGCCTCTTGGAAACACAATAACACCATAATTAGGGCTGGCAAATCACTTGCTACTCATTAGCTAAGAGAAACAGAAGCAAATTTAAATTGTATTTAAATTGACTGTGTGCTGTGTATTGAAGGTAAGCCAGCCATTCTCGCCAGTGGGAGACAAAGTCTACAGACATAAATAAATATCCATAAAGATGTTTATTTATGAACAAATGCATGGACTTCAAAACAAAGATACCTCAGAGAACATTGCTGACATGCACTACATATCCTTCTAACTCTGAAATAAATGCTAAATGCTGTGGCCACATGTTATTTTTAATTCTTAAAATACAACATTGACCACAATTAATACATGTGTGTACAGATGTGAATAAAGCTTAAAATTCAAGAAGAAAAGAAAAAAAATTAAGCAGAAAGAAGATGGGTATCCATAAGAGTAAGGGCCCAAAATATTCTTGATCAAGAATTGAAGGTGACCTGAGACAATATGGCTCTTCAAAACAATGGGAAGTGTGTATAAACAGCAGTAACTAAGTAGCAGTGTTACTAACACATCACTCTCAATTGTTTTGATATAAACATATTCTTCTTAAATAGTTATTTGATTTCTACTTGGAAAATATCTCTTTGTGGTACATAATGAGCTTTGAGACAAGGTGTGAATAAAATCAACTTCTAAACTGGAATATCTTCATTAATCACACAGAAAAAAAATTAAAATGCAAGTAGGTCACCCTTCACTCTTACAAATTTCTCCAGCTGTCATCCAAACAGCACATAATCAGGAGTGGTGTGTTTCAGAAAACTAGACTCCAAGAGGGACGACATTCAAACATTCAGGAAACTGGCCAAGGCTTGCAAATATGGGATTGATTTCTTGCTCTCACAAGGATTTCCAGTGTATCTTGGCTTACATTACCAAAGGGATTCCAAAAATCTAAAAATCAAACTTGGTAACAAATTTAGCATCAAATATTCATCAAAGAGTAGTTGCTTGACTTGGAAGCACCAAAGACCATCAGCATGTATTCTTTCTAGCTTCCAATTAACAAAACAAGAAACTCTCTGGTTTAGAGTACAAAAATAACATCTTAGCCTTACCACAGATGAACAACCATCTTCTAGTGAGACCCCCAAGGGACACCCTCAGGGAGCCAGGGCAGCAGGCTTCTGTTATCCACTCCAAATGGTGCTCCCATTCCTACTCTGCTTCCGTGTGTTGGGGGTAGGACACGCACAGACAGACTTCCTGCACACATGCAACAGAAGTAAACCGTACCTATGCTTAAATTGCCACTCCAGCTCCGTGGGGTCTGGCTTGCACTTTCACACCATTGTCTTTGAGTAAGCAGAAAGGTCCAGGTGAGATGCTCAGGTGCTGCAGGAATAGGGCCACACTATGCAGATGGAAAATGTCCCCATCTGGGATATAGCCACAAAACAAAGGAGTGGCGAGTCTTGTGCAGCAAGTGTTTAAAAACTTTTCTAGGTCATGGTCCAAGGGGAGAACAAGCCCTGGAGATTGCAGCATTCTCTAACAGAGGAAAATCGATCAGTTGTATAAAAATGTCCTGACAGTTTGGCACACCTGTAGTTAAGGACTTTAGTGAATAACACCACAAACACAGTAAAATGTGTTTTCTATTGTGTTGCACAAAGCCAATATTTAGATTAATTTTACTTGACATTTTCCACTTCATATCATTACTTTTTTCATCAAAATGGGAAAAAAGTAATAAGATGGATTCCCCTGAGTAACATTTTTCCAGCGTGAAGAATTTCTATAAGGGATTCTGGCCAAGGTACAAATTTCATATAAAACAATCAAATGCAATTTTACCTGCAGCTTTCTACCTTCTCCACCCTCAGCAAGCTGAAGGTAGTCCTGGTTTTCTACTTCCTTCTCCTCTGTCCTATTTAGGTACTGCCATGACCCATTGCGTTATGAAAACGTGTGAGCTCCTCATTTGTTTGATTTTCTTTTATCTGTCCTTCAGCTCTTGTGAGGTTTTAACTGCAGCTGACATTAACAGAGAACATAAATCCCTATTACTACCATATTCCATTTTCACAATTAAAGCACAGAATTAATACACAAGAAGACAAAACACTATAACAAAAAACAAATATTCTTCAACTTTTATCTCTTATTTTAGGACTCCCTAGTTTCATTGTAGTTTCCCCCTGCATTATTGCTGGATAGACTGTTGGAGCCTCTGTAGGACAATCAGTAGTCAAAAGATTTTTCTGAAAGAAAATGGCCCTTTCTAATCTTCCTCTGCCTCCTGATAACCATGAAAGATGAACCAATTTTGCTAGGCCATTTTGAAAGTCCTAACATGGATGTGCAAGGGTAGTGAGGGTTCTAGCAAACTAACAACAGAAATGCTTGTTAGTAACTCATATTTAGTTTCAGAATCCCTAAAAGTTCAAAACAAATGGCTTTTTAAAAATTATTATTTCGTTATCAATTACACAAATACCATGTGATGAAAGGGATATTGATTTTTTTTTTCCTTTTTTCCTGACCAGGCCAAATTCAGACATACTTTGTGTGCCTGTCCCACATACCTGGACTCTTTTTGATACAAAGGAGGGAGGAAGAATTCTACCATGTCCCATTCTAACCCAAACAGGCTGGAAATCGGCCAACTACATACTGTGGCATGGTAGTTTGAAGGCCTTCCAAAGAGATGCAGTTTAGATACACCTTTAGCACAATAGAAGTAAAATTTCACTGAGGAGGAAACTCCGCAGCCTTAGCCAGATGTTCAGGAGTGGCTATGGATGTTAGAGGTACAGTTCTTCCTCAGCTGTTCATCCAGAGCAGTGAAAAGACAGGTAAAACCTGATAAAATCATCAACTCAGTGCTTTGACTTTTCAACTGAAGTGTTGCTGAGAGTTCCTCACTTACACAATCAATTCTTGCCAGTTTTAACCAACAAAGTTCTGTTCTTTAAGACAAGTTGGTTTAAATTTTTCCTTATAGAATGGTGATATGACCCTGTACAAAATAACAGTATTATATCTTGAAATAATACCACATATTTAGAATACATGTCAATAAGAGGACATACAGTTAGTACAGGAAATTGAAACTGCCCTACTTTAATGTACACTAAAATTTTGTGCATCTCCCTCTCAGTCCAGTATTAGTCAGAAGTGAAGACAGAATACCAGAATAAAGAGATCCAAGGTCAATTTCCAACCCAGGTGGCCATTTCTAGGTGCTCCTTTGTGACAATTTCCAACAGCAAAAAAGGCAATTGGTCATAGTTTTGTACATACACAAATCATTAAGATTTTTACTTGCACTTTATACATATTAATCAGTCACAAACAGTACCAGCAAAAGCCATGATCAGGAACAGAATTCTCACACTTGAAAAAGAAGTTCCTCCTTTGAGCTATCAGCAACTCAAGGACGTACCAGGAAGTGGTTATTTAAAGAGTTTTCTGATCTTTACCAAGAACTTTGCTGCTAAATGAAAAAGAATGTACAAGCACAAAAGCAGCAGTGCTTTCTGTTACAGTTACTGAGGAAGAACAGACTCTCCTATTCCTCCCTTTTCAGTGAAGCATCTTCTACACTATGTGCAGTCCAGGAACATCTCTGGCACTGACATTTTAATGATCCTATCCCACAAATTATTCCCTTAACCGATTAACCTTATTGTTGTAACACTATACTAGTCTAATTTCACTTCTAATTTGGCAGAAGTTTTCTGTCTGCCAAGACCACTTGTTACTTTGAAGCACTGTTTGAAACTCAGCTCCAACTATACAAAGAGAGTTCTTAAAATAGCCCAAGAACTGTGTGAGTTAATGCCAGAATGAAATCAGATATTTGCCTGTGCTCTTCCAGCTACTCTATTTGATCTTTCCTGAGAAGAGCCCTAAATCTGTATTTATATTTACTATACTTCATATAATGCCTGGCTATAGAGAGATGGGCTTGATGGATGTATCTATCTGTGCTAAGAGATACATACATCCATCTGAATTCACAGAGCACAAGATTATGAGCACTCATTCATGTGAATGTTCCTTTTATGAATTGCTAACCAAAGGATTATCTCTCAGGACAGAATGCTGCGTAACGGGAGAAAGCAAATACACACAGCAACAAATATGAATGAGATAAAAATCAGTGATTTAAAGCACAGCATCCACAGCTGCACAGAGAATATCTAGAAAGACCATTTCTTCTTGGAAAGAGATGCTGGTTGAGTCTCTGCTGTTGTAATTGTCGGTGTGTCAGCTGTTATGCCAGCAGGGAGCTAGCACAGGATCCTTTCACCTGTGTACTCCCACAGGGAACAAAAAACTTAATCCTTTTTAGCTGAATGATATCAGAAACTTTTTTTGTCTGGCTGTTTCTGTTTTTTGGGGTTTTTTAACTGTGTAGGTGTTCTGAAGCAAAGGATTTGGGAAGAAACTGGAATTTACTATATATTAATGCACATTTTACCAAGTAATCTAAAGTCTATGTTTCAAAGAAGTTTACATGAACAAAGCGTTAGTAGGGTATATTTTCAGTGAGTTACTAGTATTTGGTAACACTGAAGGATGAATAAATAAAATGTAAGCAGAGATATGCCTGATGAGGAAAGGGTGATTTATGAGCAGTAGGTAGACACTAATCACAATGTTTTAAAGAACTCATGCAACCGCAAAAAGGATTCAGAATATATGAATTTTTGAAAGATGTAACATCTGATAGAATTTTCTGAAGCTACAAGGCCCTCCTAACCTCTAGAAAAAATCTGTAGAACAAATAATGCCAAAGCTATAAAATCTGGGGAAAATATTTATTTAAAAGGAAAAAAAGGTAACTCTACACAAAGACATGAGTTCAGTTATTCAAAATCTTCATTATTAGATGTTAAGTTAGAACAACTTTTATTTCTTCAAATCAAAACTTCTGGAATTCTCCTAAACATATGTTTTTGGTAGATGGCAATACTCTATCACCACATCATTACACTACTGAATTAAAATAAGCTGTATAATGTCAAGTTTCAGCTAACTACTTTACCAAAACTTTGCAAAGCTACCTTTTAAACTAATGGAGAATTACTTTTAGGGACTTCACTTGAACCCTTACTGCTTTTTCAATTCTCAAAAGATTTAAGAAAGGGGGCTTTGGGGTGGAAGTTGGAGGTAAAACTAAGAGTGATGCAGTAATGCATTTTGTCCCAGCTAGGAATGCTGCCTGGTGAATCTTTCAGCAACATAGGAATATTGGCAAAAGTCTTTACTATCCCCTGAGAATGTCATCTGGATTACATCCTCTCTAGCAGTGGGATCAAACCACTTGTAAAGAAAGAGATCCCTTTTCATTAGCTTTTATTTATTTATTTAAAGAAAACAACTATAAAACTAACCCCACTAAAAAAATAATAGGAACATTTGTGTGGATTTCTCAAGACCCAGTCTGAACTTTATAAGCTCTTCAGAAGGAGCAACTCTTTGGTTTGTATTTTCAATGTGTTGTAAGAGTCTCACTTATCCATGGGTCTAATCATGACATTCCTGTGGGGCAAAATTACTAAATGGTGACAACACAACACTGAAAATTCTGCAAGTATAAAGATGGGAATAGGGGGTCCAACATCTACAGCCAGAAATATATAATCTTCTTCCCCCCCCCAAAAAAAGTTCTTTTGTTGAACCTACTGAGAAAGGCTCTTAGCTGTAATCAATAATTGCCCACTACAGGAATTTTGAAGACAGATGTTAAATCCAGTAAGTAAATCACTACACTGTATTTCTTCAACACTGACCCTTTAACAGTATTAAGAGAAAGGTTTGGGTTTTTTTCACCTCTGCAACTCCAACTGAAAAGTGATGATTTTGGCTGGAGTTTAAGCACACCTTTGAGTAGGATTTGGGATGTCTATAACCATGGAAGAGAGAAGTTTATTGCTCCAGCTCTGATCTTAATGTTGGCTTTCACAAGGGCCTGTGGGAGATCCTCTGACAGCAAGCAGGTTTGAAAGCAGCTGTGATTACAGTCACTCTGAGGCTGCCAAATACTGCATGTGGGGTGAGACAATGCACCATTCAAATTTTCAGCATGTTTTCTTCCAGCAGAGATTTTACATTTTGATAAAGAAAGAGCACAGGATTAAGACACCACACAGAAGGAACATGGGGGGAGGAAGGAAATCAAGAGAAAAAGCAACCCTTGGTTGTTTTAGCAGCAGCATGGTATGAACCAAAGGCACATACACTGAACAGCCATGTGAAATAATACAAGACATTTCAGGTACACAAAACAGACCAGATATGATGATGGCTGGGAATCTAATAGTGATATGAGTATCCAAATTTGTCGAGTATTTTAACCTGAGTTTTACAGCAAACTTCTCAGAGCGGCTCAAATGCTCCCTCTTTCCAAACCGATTTTTCTTGTCACTGCCTTCTCTAGTAGCCAGGTCATGGAACACCTCTCTGCCAGCACACCATTCACACCGACTAGTGCTTTGGAAGAAGTACACCATCTCACACTAGGACCATCTGCTCAACAATCTGTCCAGATCTCACACACATCACTTAAACGGAGCCATGGGGCACTCTGAAATAAGCTGAGCTCTTTGCGGCCCACAGAGACAGTTGTAAATTACATTTGGCACAGCTCTCTGAATACATGCAAACCATCTTCCCCATTTCTCTAGACTGGATCCTGACTTTTGATTAATTCATAACACAAATGCTCTTTATTAATCTCTTCTCTAATCATTTTACGGTCATCACATATCTGTGTGTTAGGTGATGCAACACTTTCTTAACAGATCCTCCTGGACTTAATCCAAAATAATAATAACCATGAAAAAATCAAAAATTATTTCCTCTCATTTGAGCACATTCTTTTTACTCTTACTGAGAAAAACATTTTACATCAGTGTCAATGAGGTAACAGTATATGTTTAAATAGAAGGATAGTTGTTTTGATTTGCTGCTAATTTATCAAGATTACATTTTTTTTGTCAAAGGATGTTGATTTAGTTTGGAAATCCTAAAGTAGTATTGCACATGCACAATATTACAAGAACTACAAACTGGCCCGCATTGTTTAGTATTATTTTAATTTACCTTAAAGTTTTAGAAAGGAATTGATAGCAATTTATGAGAAATTAGTTGCAAGGATGAATACTACCAAGACAAGGCATGAATCCAAAGAATGTTAAAAATTAAATTGCTGCACCCTAAGTCCATGTCAGACCCCTTAAAGCTTTTACTTCATTCTCAGATATTAGCTGCCCATCAGTTTCTATTATCTAAGCAATTGTATTTTAAGTCCTACACAGGTATGGCAAAAGCAGAAATGAAGAAGACGTGTCTCATTCAGTTCCATCAAGGGCTGCTTTGGATGACAATCTTTGACCAAGACCGAGTCTCCACTCTGCCTGCCTGTGTTCACATGTAGGCTTCAGTCTCTACAGCTGACTACATTTTTACCTTATCACTGTTTACCCTATCTTTGCTATAAATTTAGAATTACAAATAAAATGGCTAAGACCACCTAACTCAGAGGGAAAGCTCATTGCTCCTCATTGCATCTCTCAGTATCACCCCCACTGTCAGTATAATACTCTAATTCAGTATGATCTCATGTAAGGGACCTGAAGGCTACATTCAAGATGTGATATATATGGTTGTTTCAAATTATGATATGCTGTTTCTCAAACAATGACAATAGAGTGTGATCTCCAAATTAAAAAAATCTGTACTACAAATGCAACGCATTTTAAATAAATATTAAATACCAGAGCCAGGTTTAACCATGTTACTTAGGCATGTCTTTAATACAATATTCATCTAGAACAAAAAGAAACGTGGATAGCCTTTTGTTTTCTACCATTTGTTTGGCAAAATCCTTCATTCTTTTACCTTAGTCATGAATGTTTTTGACAACAGATACTTGGCTGAGAAACTGAAAATCAAATTGTAAGTACTACTGTAAGAGGTAACAGACAGCATCTTAATCTTTCAACAAAAGAGGATTCCAGCTTTACAGTGAAATAGCAGACCTGCCTCTGAGATCACTTCTCATCCTTTGTTCTGCTCTCTGTTTCAGGACCACTCACTCCTTCCTGAAGCCAAATTAGAAACATAAAATCATTTAGGTTGGAAAAACCTTCAAGACCATCAAGTACAACCATTAACTGAGCACTATCAAGTCCACCGAACCATGTCCCCAAGTGCCACTTCTACTCATCTTTTAAATCCATCCAGGGAGCATGACTCCACCACTTCCCTGGGCAGCCTGTTCCAATGTCTGTTCCCATTTTGGAAAGAAAATTTTCCTAGTGTCCTGTCTAAACTTTCCCTAGTGCAACTTGAGGCAACTCCTTTCATTCTGTCACTTGTTATTTGGGGAAAGAGGCTGACCCCCACCTGGCTGCAACCTCCTCTTAGGTAGCTGTAGACAGTGATAAGGTCTCCCCTGAGCCTCCTTTGCTTTAGGCTGAACACCCCCAGCTCCTTCAGCCACCCCTTACCAGACCCGTGCTCCAGACCCTTCACCAGCTCTGTTTACCTCCTCTGGACACGCTCCAGCACCTCACTGTCCTTGGAGTGAGGGGCCCAGAACTGGACACAACACCAGAGGTGTGGCCTCACCAGGGCTGAGTACAGGGGGACAATCCCTGCCCTGGTCCTGCTGGACACAGGCCAGGATGCCTTGGGCATCTGCTACTGCTACAATTCTCTCTAGATGAAACAGAACTGTAAAGTTTACTTTACTGTCTGTAAAGTAAAACCAGCAGAGATCTTGGTCCTTTTTCTTTCAGTATAATAGAAGTATCCATTTAAGTCACCAGGAGAGAATTTGCTTTTCCTCTGCCACTAAAAGACTGCACTCTACTTGGTGGTTAGGTTGCAAACACCCATTGTAGGACACACATATACAAAAGTGAAAAAGAAACTAGAGGAATCCTAGATCAGATTTCTAAAGTTGCCAAATAAAGTTGTATTTTCTGCTTGATGTGAAAGCAAAAAGAACAAAACAGTCATCCACCTTATATTCAAAATAATAATTCTGCTAGTCAAATGACTGCCTTTCTTCTCATTTCACTTCCAAAATTGTTCCCAGAATGCATCCCGTTGCACAAAAGCAAATAGATTTTGTAATAATTGCCACTGATAGTCAAGAAGCTGCTTCTTGCCATTTTAAGAATGTCAGTTCTCCACTGTTTGCAAGCATTTTTAAAAATGTGGTTAAAACACCAACATTTTTGTCACTGAAGCAATCAGATCTAAGTACACAAAAAACCCCAAAATCTCTATGATGTGACAGGAGTGAATTTCAGAAGCCCTGAACTCTCAAAAGATCTGTTGAATTCTGGGACAGACACAGTGACGCCTTTGTCTGTGCTTCCCCCTTCAGGCAAGTTATGAATAAATCTTTCTCAGCACTAGGACTAGCCCAGGTTTACCAACGGCAGAAAACAGTCTCTGGTGCACAAGCGTCCAACGCCATCCCAAGATTATGAATTCGAAGTCATACAGTGAATAGGCTATCAAAGGCTATATAATGAATTCAAAGTCATTACTATCTCCCACTGATGGGTAGCTTTGTTAGTAAAACCCTGGTGGAGGCAGCCATCACAGCAACCTACACCTGAAAGAAGCCCTTGAAGCAGTACTAAAGCATTTGTTTAATTCTCATTTCATGGCAATCCTCACTTTTTCACATTGCAAGATGCATTACAGCTCACTGTTGTTCTCCCTCTAATATTTAGGTTGTCTTACATTCTTTATTCACTGCAAGTTTGTCTAGTGAGGTATCCAGTTATTCTTAGATCTAATTACAAGGTATGCTATACAGAAAAGCCACATAACTTTTATTTGTTCCTTGCTATAATCTGAGAGTGAAAATGCCCTAATTCTTTCTAGACATCAGAGGGGTGTAATACCTGCTTCAGAAATTAAAAAACCCAAACAGGTCAATTCAAAACAATGGAGTCACAATTAACACTTTCACAACAACTTTGAACTTTGCAGTTACTCCTGACTTGTTTAGTTCACTTTTCACTTGCTGTATAGTATGTACTGCTGTTTCAGGCTGTCATGCTGTGCTGGCTTTCTGAGTATTATATATATTGTATACTGCCAGCTATGAAGTCATGCTAAGATTGTGAAATACATCAAAGCAAGGACATTCAAAGTTTCTTCAGGCATTCTCATCTAATTTCCTCCTTCTCTGCTTAGCTGCAGTTTATATTGCACTACATTGAAGCATGAGCCTGAGATTCTGGTAATCCATCAAAAGAACAAGATGCAGACTTTAAAGGCATTTTTCAGAACTACTGTTAGTGGGTGAACCTCAAAGGCATTACTGAGAACACCCAGTATAAACTAAACCTCAAGTCTTTGTGACAGACTTTTAGGAATCAGCTGGCATCTCACTTTTTCTTCTCCCAAGTAATATGAAATATTTCATGCCATTAGAAATCAAAATGTAGTTTTAGTGGTCATTTTGGTTGGTGGGTTGTTTTGATTTTTTTCAAACTCAGATGAAATTCCTAGTGGCTACATCTCCCTTTTTTAACATTACTTGCGACAAATATTTCTTGGGAAACTTGGATACGAGTAGCTACAATAGTTTTAAGAATTGGCAACAGCATTTAGGTTACTACTTCAACTTTTTTCACTTACAGGTAATATGCTGCTAAACCAGATCTTCTGGTCCTACCATTAAACAGCCTGCGGTTGATGCTGTCCACCCATCACAGTTAAGTTTTATATTAATTTTTAAACCTGTCTCATTATCAACATAAAGAAAAATATAATTCCCCGTGATGGTGTTTGGGGGGGGTTTTTTTATAGTAAACATTTAAGCTGACACCAAGTTTCTTTAATTGCATTATAAATCTCATTGGTTTTTCTGATTAACAGCTTGTGTTAGCATCAGAGGAAAACAAGAGGTCACAGAGATCTTGTATTTATGGTAGAGTTCTTCTGTGTGCTCCTACTTGACCAGTTTGCTGAAACAGCATTGATTATTGTCTTTATTTCTACAGTAACTTCAAACATCTCCTTCATAGGCTGTTATCATTTTCTTCTAGGAGCTATTCTTCTTTCTGTCAAGAAATCCCACTTGTGGCTGGGATGTAGCCGATGCAAATGAATGGGGATCAGCACTGAAGCTTTGACCATTCCAATTCTGATCTCACTATTGTCACAATCAAGGCTTTGTCCAAAGCACATGAAATGACATGAAGAGTTTGCTAGCTGCAATGACCAAGAATTTGGTGGAAGTTCAGGAATTATTTCTGTCACATAGCAGTACAAGGCTCTTCTGGCTTTTAGACACATCAAGCAGTAACTCACTATTCCACTGTAGCTCATTAGACTGCCATAAAAGAAAATTATACTGGAAGAGCTCATGCATTTGCTCTTTCCAGGAATTCAGATGAAAGAGACATTAAAATACTAAGCTATATCTGTACTTATGCTGTGCTCTTGCAAACTGACTTCTCCCACTAGCTATATGGGATGCTGCTTTCCACTGCCTGCAACTTCACTGCTCAGCTTGCTTCCCTAACTGTTGGCTCATCAGCTAATAGGGCTTTGCTGACCCAACAAACATCAGTTAAATCCATTTCTCTTACTTAATAGAAGAAACAGAATTAAATTGAAAAGCATTTTTTATTCTGATAAAAAATCCAATTAATCTATTCATTATTAAGTCATCATTGTACACCAGTTATCAGGAAGAGTTTACAGACAAACTTTCCTCAGAAGACACTGGCAGACAGCCTATTATGTCCATGCTAAGGACACACTCTTACAACAGTCTGCCATTGCTTTAAAATTATATATGTATATATATATATATATATATATACATATGAAGTTATTTAAGATATTTCAGGTTAGCAGCTATACTGGTAAGACAACTTTATAGTGCAGCTGGCATGGTTTAAAGGCTATTTTTTATTTGAAATTCAGTGACTTAAAAGAAAGAGCACAATGGTGGTCAGACTTTCATTCACCAATCGCTCATAGAATTTAAGGATGACCATCCTCTTTTCCTTCCAATTATATAATTTTTTTCAGAAAGTCAGCTTTTTTTTCAACTGAATGCATGTACATTTCTGGGGGTGAGATTTGGCTTCTTCAGTTATTCCACAAATAAAATACAAAAGAAAGAAGGGTGTATAGGCTTGGGATTTCTCCCTTCCTCTAAATTATTACTAAACAAATGTAATCTGTGGTCTTTATAAAGACACGGAGGTGATGGAACTGTTACCCACATTCCCATTAGGAGGGGCTAACACTTCTGCTAATACATTTTTTCTGCCATGACTGTCAGTCTATCACATATTAAACCCCAAAACTGTCTAGCCAGCAAGCAAATCAGAGTTCCCCCTCTTATGTGCCTTGTTCGTGGCAGCACCAGCTCTGTAATTCTCAGTCTTACATTGGATTCATGTGGCTGTCACAGTGGCATCAACAGTCCTATTCTACTTCCCAGCTATATAGACCCCTGCTCTTTAGTGAATCCAAAATTTACCAAAATTCTCACTCTCCCCTGTTCAGCAAGTGACTGCATCAGTACTCTGTAGTAAGAGGGGACTGATCTTTGTTTGTTTTCCAAGAGTAACACTGTATTTTCAGCCATTCTTACAGCATTTCTCAACATGCCACAAGACAATTTATCATGTTATTCATTGATTGCTTTCCTAATTTTCTATAAACAGCCAACATTCTGTTTTTACTATGCAATACAAACAAAGGCATGGGCATTTCAGAAGAGCATGGGGGTGGTTGGTCTTTGGGATTTTTACTTTCTTCTCCTTCACTCCCACCACCTTTTTTTAATGAGGTAACTAGACAAATATCTTTAAAATTCTTCTGTGTATATTTAGAAATAATTTTTTAAAAATCTAACCTCTAATAGAATACTTAAAAATAAAGTAGAAGAAAGGAAAACTGAAAACTATTTCCACAATTACAACTTCACTGGATGCATGTAGCAAACAAAAAAAATGAATGCCCATTGTTTTGATAGCATTTCCACTTCACTTGGTGGGCATCACATGCTGGACCCTGTAGCAACATAAAGTGTGAAGCTCATTTTATACAGTTTAGTAGTCTATGTGCATAGAACAGGTCAGAGGATATTGTATGACATTATATATATATATAATGTTATAGAATAACTAGTATTTCACTATTCACCTACATTCTGATCCTAGGCTTGTATCCAGATTAATTAAGCTCTTACTTATTTTTTGTTCAGTGCAAGCCTGTCTCCTTTCATGATCAGTTTTGGTGAGTAATACCGTATCCAAATGAAAACTTTAATTATATTACTTAAGATACAGAGAATCCCATAAACATGAGCCTTAGAAAAATTAGGGTAAAATAGAAACACAAAAACAAATGGTAGGGTGAAAAAGCCTCTAAATAAGTTCAATCCCTCTCAGTGTGATATTACTTTAACAGGGTTACTCCTGATCAAGAGCTGTTCATGGAAAACTGAGAAAAAGAGTTACTACTGAAAGTACCACTGCAGAAACCAGTCAAACAGATCTTGCATATAAACTCTTCTTGTTCTTCATTTAGAAAGCTTCAGAACATTTCCAAGATTATCTGGATGTTTTCTCAGGTCTAGACTATACAGACATTGCTTCTGACCAAAACCAAATCGTTTTGGTGGTGGACATGGGAACTTTTTAACCAGTATGCAGCATCAATCCTTTACAGACAATTACAGTCAGAAGAAGGGAGTAGACTAATAATGCAAATCACAGTTCAGGTGGGGGAGTTAGAGCAGGGACTTGTCTCTCAAGCAACCTGGTTCTCTTCTTACAAAGAAAAGAGCTGTACAGGCCCTGGAGTGAGCAGCTCCACTGCAAAGTCTCTGTGGTTTTGGTGGACTGGTATCTAAACACTAGTGACTTGTGACGTGGTGACAACGAAGGCTAATAGCAGGTGTGGCTGTACCAACCAGAGCATCACCAATTTTCTAAGGAAATTATTAAGTTTCCTTAATTAAGAAACTTCAGACTGTCTCTGAATTAATTGTTGGGCAACCTCCTAAGGCCCCTTCCAACATGAATGATTTACATCAATGTCACCAGATTGTCAGGATCATGATGGTAATTACAGAGATCACTTCTACCAGTGCAACATCACCCCCCCCAAAAAAGCATCTTCTTCTGCAAACTATTGTGTCCAGAAAGTTTCACGTCCAAGATTTAGCCTTACTTGGCCCTACCTTGCTTTGAGATAAGACAAGACCTCTTTATTATCATTAGGTATGTTTCTGAAGAATAGCACCTATCACACTAGCCAAGCCAATCGGTCTTAACAAAATCCATGCCAGCATATTTGAAAGATTATATGTATGAATCATTCCTTCAAAGCAATTACTGTGATGTTTTTATTGGAAAACTCTTGCATTCCTCAGATTCTCAGAGCTGTTCCTTGCAACAAGACCTACAAGCACAGAACGTTGTTTCTTTTGTTTCACATCACCAAAACGAGTACAATCAACTGAGTGAGATTTCAAGACCATTATCAAGAGTCAAGCCAGATTGTCTTGTGAAAGGAAATGATTATCATTTTTGTCATACTTCTAATGGAAGGGGGAAAAAAAAGAAAAAATAAAAAGAAAAAGTTGAAAGAGAAAAGAAAAAAGGAAGTTACCACCCCTGTAGTAATGTTTTTCCTAAAACCTACAGCTAAACTGGGGAGAAAGTTACTCACTATATTACTATATTAGACCATTGATTTATATTGTCTAAACATACACATTCAGCTAAAACATTCTATTCAACCACCATTCACCACCAACTCAACCATACATGATGCAGCTGTATCTGTGCCAGGGCTGCTGCAGGAACAGTAACATCCCTGCCCCCAGGATGGGGAGGGAGCCGAACAAGGAGGAAAAATGACATTAAAATATTCAATAGCAGTTAAAAAATTTGTTAAGTGAGGTTAGTACATTCCAGCTAATAGATTAACATTCATACTTCAGGCATCTCAGAATGTTTAAAGGCTTACAATAGGTAACTATTACTTTAAGGAAGCACCACATGGGAACACTTATTATGAAATCAGATTTCAAATTAAACACATGGAAAAGAGAAACGCTTTGGTAATTTACTCTACGCCTACCTCTAAAACCCCCTGTTTCATCTTCCACACTGTCTGCTCGGTTCTGTGTCAAATTGTCTCCTAATGTGCTCCTAAGTCCTGCCTGTCTCTTATTACTGCACAGGCGTGTGCCAGGCAGCAAGCCAGCCAGAGGCATATGTCCTGATGGCTAACTGATACCACCTGATTCCCTGCCTCCTGGAGTTAGTGTGATCCACTGAAGCAGCTGAACCACACTTCACCTCCACATGTTAATCCTGAGCACACCTGCATTACGCCAGTTGCAAGTGCTGGCCTCCAAGCTGGTGCAACTTTATCCAGAATAGAGATCATTTCAATGGCTGGACTAATTGACTCCAGCCTAAGGTTTTCCATACAAACTTCCCATTTTCCTTTAAAGTTGGTGAAACTCTTTCTTCTTTGTGAGAAGCAGAAAAAAATGCCACTACTTATGGGGTTGGCCTACTTGCATAAATTCAAAATGAAGTGAATACAGGAGTTAAAAAGTACAGTACTTCAATCATTTCACATTCATATGTGGCATTCTAAGATCAGTGTAAATAGACAAGGAGTAATCCTTTGAAAAGCACCGACTTTCATGCACACTAGTAGAGGTTCCTTTTTCATTTTGAGCTGTATCACCTCCATCACCTGAGATGTCCATGGTGAACAGTGAGAACTGTAGTGGCAGACATTAATTGCTTTCCTTTAACAATTCAACCATGACATCACTGGCATCACTGGCTTTCTCTTCCCCACACATCTGCAGATATGAAACACACGGCAGAGCTTCACATACCTGTAAACACCAAGTACCTCCAGGACAGTAATCATCTCTGTGTTACTCAGGCTCGACAGGAGGCATTTAGCTCTATTGGGAAGATATTCTGACATGCATTCATATTCTGACAGTCCACATACCAAAATACACGTATGACATAAAGCCATGCAGCACATACGACTTACCTCAAAGTGATGTGGAGCTTGAAAAACAGACCACAATTCCTCATGCAGATCTAAACCTGTCCCTCTGCCAGGGTTCACTTCAATATTATGGCAGCCAGGCCTTCACACAGACTGGCCTTTCTTGAAAGGCTCAAGAAGCAGTGAGGCTGATGCTTTCCTCTCCTCCAGCTTTCCCCCAGAACACAGGGCACGTATACACTGGATCCATGTCCAAATGACATCCATCTCTCCATAACAGCCCAACTGAAAACTGAGTTGTCAACTGCTTCCCCAGAAAGCTCACAAGTTAGAACAAATCTCTAGAGACTGAAGGTATTTGGTAGCAATCAGAGAGTAGATGGATTTCTTAGACGTGCACAGAAAGAGCTTCACTGACATTCCCCCAAGCCCAGACCAAAAAAAAGCTCTTCTAACAAGATTTAGAGCCTCAGATGTTCCGGAAAAAGGGAGTGAGCCCTCTAAATTTCAATTCATCCAACAGAAGCAAAAGGGCATTGACATAATAAGATAAACAGGGACAAATGTCTCCTCCACAGGCAACAAGTACCATAAAATACCAAGATAGCTATGGGGATCCAAATCCTTTTGTGCACCTGTAAGCAGAAAACAGGATTTCATCCACATATCCTCTATGTAACCCATGAAGCACCACCACTTCTCTACTGTGCCGGTCTACCTTCTCTTCTTCCCCAGCTTACATCTTTCTGTACCTTAACAATTAATTTCCACTCCCCATCAGCACCCAGCCACTCACCTCCATTATTCAATCCAGAAAACCAGAGGCTGCTGCTCATCAGAGGTCAGCTTCTCTTTTAGTTTTGCAGCATAAAATAATTAAAATAACTAACTGTACATCAAAAACTACCACAACTCTTTAGAGAAAAAGCAACCTACACAGAGCAGATCCATGCTCACCCACACAAATCCTCAAAAAAGGGAGCAAAACCTTCCCATGGCATGCCAGCAGCAACCGCGTTGGATTCCATCATCTGTGTAACACAGGTGGTAAGGATCAAAGCCTACATCACCACTCAGTCACATTTTTGCTGGCTCAAAAAGATAACAGCATCACATCAACCACGCTTTACAGCTGCCATAAATGCCTCTGTGCATGTCTGAAAACAAACCACATGTTTTCTTTTTCTTGTTTTATCTGCAAGAATATTAGAAAAACCTTTCATTTCAAAAGTGAAGAGGGGGACTTCCCTCACAGATCTCTAAACTCTTAACACC
The DNA here is from genome assembly GCF_000691975.1 of Corvus brachyrhynchos. NCBI lineage: Eukaryota > Metazoa > Chordata > Aves > Passeriformes > Corvidae > Corvus > Corvus brachyrhynchos. The sequence continues at coordinate 2,117,630 of NW_008238448.1, read as the reverse complement.
TTTCCTTGAAACCTCTTGGTGCGTAATCTAAAGAAAAACATTGCAAGAAGGCTACAGATTTCCTTTCGGGCATCAGGTTCCTTTGTTTGGCAAATCTTCTCTTCTATTGTCTCTCCACTGCCCAGTCTTACAGATTTATGCAAGAGGGTAAAGCTATTTAGCTCTCTTTTTCTTGCAATCTAATTCCTATTCAGCTTAGTCTGAGCCACTTTTCTTATACTCTTCCCTACTTTCTGATGTGGAAAACTGTGGTCAGTAAGTAAGTAAGTAAGAATCTGACAATTCCTTAAAATGCATATTTTGTTGGCAGTGATGCTTTTAAGAACAGGGTGAAGATACCATGTTACAATATTCTGTGCTGCTGTATGATGGGTGTGAAAACTCTGCCAAAGCAGCAGCACTGGAGAAGGGTGTGAATGCCATGGAGCAGCTTGTGCCCATGTCTCTGCTGTTCCCATTAGAGAGGCTGGACACTTCTCCTTGCTTACATGTGTTAAGCTTGATGGATTTTTTGCTGGAAATTTTCTCCTGGAGTGGCTGAGAAGGAGCATCTTTAAGATGATTTGGAACAGTCAGTGTTTTACAGCTCCAAAAGAAATTAATACAGTCCATCAGGAGTCAGCAAAGATATATCCATT
>NW_008238448.1:2064424-2116930 GCF_000691975.1 Corvus brachyrhynchos | reverse complement strand
AATGCCATTAATAACATTCCAAAAAGTACAAGTAGAATCCCATCTTCATTACCTCAGTAATCCTGGGAGAAAGAGAAGCCAAAAAACTTGTATGTTTAAAATTTTAGTTACGTGTTTTTGTTCATGTCTCACAAGAGACAAATCTGCCTGCCTTTTTCTCTGCAGTATGAGAGCCAAAGTTTTCCCACGCATTTCATTCCAACTTTGTTCTCTATTTTATACCTGCATTAGTATATATATAACCTTTGTGGTTCTATGTGGTTGTACACTACAGTCCATTGCACTGAACTGTGCATTCTCACTTTTAAGAATGTCATATGAAAAAAGGGTCATGGATTGGTCTTAAATTTTAGGGTAAGCTGCTCCTATAGACACATGCTATGCAGCTTGAATAGCAGGCATACTATGCTTTGTCAGCAAAACTTATCTTTGGTAGCAGTTCTGCTCCTTAAAACTGAGTTTCCAGAGTTACCTCTTAGCATCTGCTTCTCTTTTCTTGCTATCTACATACCGATGTCATTAATATATAGGTTATATGGTTGTACATTAATTCTGCTGTCCCTACCTGTTTGGTTTTTTTTTTTTTTTAATGAGTTTCTGATATATGATACAGTAGAGAACATGGTGGAAAGTACCTGTGGTTGGGCTGAAAAACAGTGGTGTTTGGACTGGCTTCACTTTTATGCACAGCACCATGGAAAGGCACTCAGGAAAGTGCCTCAGGAGCTGAAGCCTCTCAAGACCTCTCCTCTTCATAGACTGAGCTCCTCTTACAGTGCTGCTACTTATATAATAGGAGCAGGATGAAGTTTAGCCACCTACAGAGGGCACGAGGACAGCAGGCAGAATGCAGCAATTCCCAATAGTTAGAAATTGTTGGAACAAACCCTTCTGTATTAGTGGTTTGTACATGGTGAAGTTCAGCAAAGTAATAGATTTCATGCAGACAAGTTTCAGTTTTAATTGATAAGTTATGTATTACCTTGACTACATTCACAATTATTTTGTCCTTCAACCTCTGTAATATTGACTCATACCTTTCTGTTTTACCTTGTTTCCTCTACTCTTTTCTACTTTCACTGTGTCTTGCTTAACCAATGCCTAATTTGTCAACAGAAGCCAGGGTCTGTTTGCAACTCCTGTGTGTCCCTTCATTTCATATGACAAGAATTCCTATAAACTACATCAGTGTTCTTTACAAGTAACCTGTTTCTCGCTATCTCATGGCTTTTAGTTCTGAAATTTCACCTCTTATTTCAGCTGCATTGAAATGTGAGAAATTACTCTTGCCATGTCTGTGCCACTTCTTTTTAGAATTCATCTCGCTCTTGAAGAATCTCTTTAATCTGTGAGCAGAAACAGGAACTTGTTCAGTTACAAAACATTTCTCTACAATCAAATTAAATGTGAGTTTTCTAGTACCACCGAATAAAGTATTTGCATTCCTTTGAAAACCACCTCATAATGAGCTATGTCCATCCCATTAGTGGCTTCCACTTGCCCCTGAATTATGGTTCAAGCTAATATATTGACTTTTTCTTTTGTTTAAAGCACTACACAAAACCAGGATGTCTTAGAAGAACTGGCAGTGAAACCTGTGATCATTAAAAATCCAGTACTACATTTTGCAACATTTTTGATGAATCACTGGATAAATATTTGGCATGAGCATGACTTCTGCAAGCTTGAATTGACTTTTCTCACCCTATTTTCTTGTCCCTTGATGCTTTGATCTTGTGTAAAAGGAAGAAAGGACAATAAAAACACTTACACAGATATTCTGGTTTCACAGAACATGCTTTTTTAATTTTGACAGTTTTTAATAAGGTTTCTGATTTCTTGAAGAACTGTAAAAAGAGAAACTGTGATTTTCCAGAAAAGAAAATAAAGAATAAAACAAAAGAAAGATATCCAAAAGAGTTATAAAAGAGAGTTGAGGATATTCCAGTTAAAGTTCACAAAAACAAGTATCTCAAGATGTATGTTATGAAATGGATATAGGCTTCATAAAGGATAGCTATAATTGTACACTGAAAACAAAGGCTTTTTATCCTGTCATAAAACTACAGTTAGATAAAAATATCTACAATGAATGCAGAAAGATTTGCTATGGGTGGGAAGCAAAAATATGAAGTATATTAAACAGATGTTAAATAAGATAAACCCAGAAATTTATTTAGAAGTTAGATAAATGAAAAGACAGATGAAACTGAGAGGAAAAGCAGTGCACTGCCTACAAAGTGTAGAACTGCTGTTTATTTTTCTATTTATATAAGTTTTATTCTTATTTCTCTCTATAGACTACCAGAATTGTCCCTAGATTTTACTTCTGACTAAGCTATCAAAGAATAGATAGCTGTACCAACAACTAAGTTATCTGTTGTACACAGGAAGATAACAACCAAGATGAGAAAAATAAACATTGATACATATGAGAAATGTACACATGCTTTTTTAAAAACCCAAAACTTCTCTACAGTTATTCCAAACTTTCTGATTTCCAGGGTAATAGGTTTGGTGAGAACCAGCAAAGCAGTGAGGAAAATGTAGTTTAAGGTTTCCTCAGTTAATTCTTTTCTTACTGACATACATGAAAAGGCACAGTTCTGCCAACATCTTATCCACTCACATATCTGTACACTTTTTCCTAATGTGATTTTATATAGTCAAATGGTCATCAGAGTCTTGGAAAAAGCTCGTACTCAATACTTAGAGGCAAATTTAGTGTTCAGTTTCACAGGCTAAGTCTGTCAAGAAGTTTCTAAATTTCTTAATGAAATAGTTTGCCCTCCAAGTTTTCTATGGGTCCTGGTTTTTAATACCTGTCCTTGCAAAAGAATCTTTAGAGAGAAGAATCAGACACACACAGTGATTCATGGTTTTTATAATGGCAGCAATTTTTCTTGACACATACATATAACTAAAAACATTATATATATCTTAAAAGCTGCATAGATGCTATCACAAAATGAACACCGTCAGGCTAGCTCTCCATATCTAGCAACTGATGTTCATGCGTCCTGGCAGGTAAGATTCCATGGATGTCATAGCTGGAACTGTTTGTCAAGAAATCCAGCAGGGCCAGTGGTTTTCCCCAGGGCATATCCAACATGAAGCTTCTGTGATGTGAACCATTTTCTTTGGGCCTCAATGTACAGCACCAAAGTTATTCCAAAAAAAGCAAGGAGTAACTCAACCTCATAAATTGCATTCATTTTAATGAGATATGAGGTAGGGATTGGAGGGGTCAACAGAAGACAGAAGCAGCTTATATTTCCATTGGGAGAAAAAACAGTATTCATCAACACAGGTCTTGTGACACGAACAGGAAAGCTTGCTTTTGGTCAATTTTGACCGCAACTTTCATACAGGCAAAGTAGGAACATGGGAGAAATCCTTTCCTTGGGACCACCAACCAAAATGAAATCCTTGAGTGGAGCCATGAAATGAGAACTTAATAAATAAAAGAAAAACTGTTCTTTCTTTGGTTTGAAAAAGCTGTAAAATTTATCTTTCTTGTCTGCTATTCTCAGTTACAGAATACCAACGCTCCTTGTTCTTTTGTAGGCAGAATATACGACTGAAGAGAAATGAGAAGCAAGGGGGGAAAAAAGGCACTTAAAGATAGTGTCTTTTAATCAGTGACGAAATATTTGACTCCCCTTTCTTGAGAAGTTTAGAAGAGTGCTGCTTTTTATCCTTTCAATAAATACTTTTCTCTCTCTCAATTCAGACTATTAAAAATAATAAGAGGAATATAATACAACTTTAAATGAGAGTTTATATATCACATGCTTTATGACAGCTGCTTTTATTTCACTTTAGATTAACAAAGCCTTTATGTTGAGACTTTGGAGCTGACCTTACAAAGAAGCAATACCATTAGCCCTGAAGCACATGTTTCCCATTTAATGTTTCTGAGGTAACATTCTTTGTGAAAGTGAGAGAAATGAGAACACAAACTTGCAGGAAAAATAAAAGTTTGACTGTCCTCCTTTTGAACAGAATTAAAGTCAGTTTGGACACTTGAAAATATGAAGTGAGAGGCCATGGCCTTACAAAGAGTTTCTCAATGTGATCCCAAGAGTTACAATGCTCAGCTTTCCTTTAGTACGCCATAGCTTTTTGTCATTTCCTCTCAAGAGGCTGAACGTATTTTGCCATCTCAATCTGAAGTGAAAGGTCTCACTTACATCAATGTTATTTCAGTTTTAACCAGCACTACTCAAATGATTTATAAGCACATGCAACCAAGAGAGCACTGTAATAGTTAAAGCAAATGAACCCAACAAAGTTATTCTGGGGTACAGCAGAAAGGAATTGGATCTGCCATATCTGACAGGGCCCTAAGTTACTGTAATGCCTGGAAATCAGACTAATCTTAATGACGTTTTACCATTGCCATGTGCTACTGGCTCAGTTCAAGAGCAATTCACTTGTTTTTTTCCATCAATAAACTTAACAGTGCCTACGCACAAGTCCTCCATCCTTCTTTTGCTCGATACCTTCATGCATTAAAGCCTGTTCAGTATTCTTCAGCTACTGCCACAGTCAAAATTTTATGCTTGTAACCCTTCTTACATTCTTTTTAGTCACTGAATGTGAAAAGCTGCTGACTAGAGTCTACAAGGTTCAAAACAAACTCAAGAGAACCTAAAAAACACAGGAATGAGATGGACAAAGGCACAGTTTGGATGCTCTTTATATTTGGGGCCTTGCCAAAGCAAAGAAAAACCTGTATGCACAAGAAAAGGAGAAAAACTGTGTGATTTGAAGGAGAAGCTGACAAATTCAGCTCTAAAATTGTCATTGATACCAGTGGAAGTTGGACCAAAGTTCCTCTAAACATACGGCCTTTCACTCAAAGCAAGTCTCACCTTTGAAATACTCTTCTGCAAAGTTTTCCAACAGGAACACTGCAGGATTTGCTAGAGCTGCATCCAGGTTCCGAGAGACATCCCTTGCACAGATACCTGGGACCAGTTTAGAGTGGAGACATGGGACTTTTTTATCTTTTTCTATTTTTTTTTTTTTTAAGAAAGAGACAAAACTGTTTGTTTTTTAAATCCACGTTTAAGCATTTAAATTCAAAATTCTAATTGAAAACCACTACTTTTCTCTCTTCTTACAGACCCAAATGAGAATTCTTGGAGGCTGAGCACTTCTGAAAATTAGAGATGTTATTTAGTTCAAAAGACAATGAAGAAGCAGACTGCTTGGAGCATCCCTGTGACGCTCCTGTCCTAAGCCCCAGGAATTTCAACTGCTTTTTGCCCCAGGACCAATATTAATTTTCAGAGAGCCCACCAGAATGTGCACAATACCTTTTCCTAATCTTGCAGCTAATCCGAATCTATGTTCCAGATATCAGATGCAAACAGACACACAGATTTTCTAAGGCTTCCCAAAAAACTGTGGTTATTTTAACTTAAAATAAGCAAAGCTGTACAATTTTACTATTTGCTTTACCAAGTCCATTCCCTCATATGTACGTATTCTTTAGACCAAGGTTAGACTCCTCCAACCAATAAACCAACCAATGTTCATGACTTTCCTTCTGCCCTACCTTTTGGTGCCTTTTCCTCACCAGTGGAACACTTTGTCCTGCACTCTATGTGCCATATGTCTGAACTCTCCTCTTTCAGTTTGGGCAACCACCCTTTTTTGTTTGGTTGGTTTGGTTTTTGTTTTATGCTGTGTAAACCCAGTACTGGGGAAGAAGAAATAACAGAAGTATGCTCACATGACATTTTTGCTATCAGGTATCTGGTATTCCTTGGCAATATTCCACGTAAGAAATTACCCTCTTCCTGTACAATCCTCCACTTTCCTCTGATACATTTAACTTCTGACTCTAGACTGTTGATTTCCTGTGTTACACTGATGACATAGCTGCAGTTAAGTGACTCCTATGTCTAAATCTGTATTTCAGTAAGGTTAGATATGTTCAGATCCAAGAAATCTGAAAGGTGAAACACTATAAATAAAAGTCACTCATGTGCAAGTGCAGACTTAAGTACCCAATAAGTCTTATTGAAATGACAGTCTGAATTATCACATCATCCTTGTACTCAGGTCCAAATAGGCTATTTTTGCCACATTAGCCCAAATTACAATTTACTTTTGTCCACGATTAAATACAAACTCTGGGGAAATCTTCCCTTTCTTTTTTCCCATTTTGCTTTCTCTAATAGCTGGTCTTGATATCATTAAATGGCTTAGAACAGGCCAATATTTAGATTTTTGTTCAATTTTCTGTGTTTGGTCATTTTGACTTCATTCTCTTTGATGTCTAGAAAATAATTTTTCTTCATGCTGTTTGTATTCAAGGGCAAAAAAATAATCTGCAACTCTTTTGGTGTGCTAAGAATAGGCATGGACATGTTGGGACAGGAAATGCATACATGCCACTACAATTAAAATAGACTAATTTGTTAGCAATTCCATAATATCCCCCAAATGCAGAAATTCTAAACAGTGTGTAGTCAGCTGGCCAACTCCTCTTCTCTTTTCTGCTGCCAGGCTCCACAAGCTGAGTCTTCCATAACAGCAAATATCATGGGGAGCGAGACAGCACGCCAAATTTTGTGGACTAATATTGAACACTGCAGCACTAGCCAGTATGATATAGCGTGAATTTCATACAGTCATTGAATCTCCCACCTACTAAAGCTGACCCCTTTTTTGCACGTTCCTCCATTTTATGATTTCTCCAGCTTTCTCTGCATGCTCTCGTACATGTCCACCTTTCCTGACGCATTCCCTTGCAAAGCCTGACAGCTCCATGTGCTGCCTGGGGAACTCTGGTGCTAACTGTAATTAAAGAATGTCATGTCTAAGAAGCTCTTTTAAAAATTTTTGAGAAAGTGTCTACTTTATTTATTCCTACAATGAACTTATGTGTCCAATGAATCAATATGGCAAAAATGATGTCCTCGGAGCTCTAACCGAACGACTGAAATCTTTTTCTCACTTCCCAGGTTCCAGTGAATGCTCTCACATCTACCAGAAGACAACCTATTTTATACCCAAACAGCTTAAGTAATGGTATAAAAAATGTACCATATCACTACACACAGACTTCTAATTAGAAGAAAGATATCACCTTTTCCATCTGTTTAAGGCTATCCCTCTGTAGCAACCTGTCTAATATACATTTCATGCAGGCCTTCAGAGCCCCCTCAGGAAGCACCAAAACTCAACTAACTGTTGAATTTTGTCACTAGTTTATCTTTTCTAAGAAAATGGATAATTTAGCCACAGAATTCTAGTAGTATACATGTTAAAGAGAGACAGTACTTTCTTAAATCAGGCTGGATTTGAGTCTGAAGTCCCAAACTCTCCAGAAAATCACAGCCAAAAGATGATCACAGAAAGCAATTTAAGATGCAGCTCTCTGACAGGTGTTAAAACCAATACATCTTCTATACAAATGCAGAAAATTTATAAATATAATCATTCAGTTATTCAAATCTAAAACAAGAAAAACAAAACCATGTTTTATCTTTACACCAAGGTTGTAAATTAAGACATGAGAATTGGGTCTTGTGAGGTTATGGAAATGCTGACAGCTGAAAGTTTTTGTTCCTGCATTACAGTTTCCTTTTTTTCTTTTTTTTTAGTTTTAAATGAAGCCTTTCTCTTGTTTGATACAAATGCCATTTCTGAAGAAGGAAATGTGGGTGCAAAAAATTACTACTCTTTTTTTCTTCATGGCCCTCTGATGATTTTATGCTGACTCTAAAGAGAAGTTTTGTAAAATCTTAGCTGCTGACAATGAACAAGCACTGTTTGAGCTACAGGGAGATAATGTAAGAACATAAACTCATTACATGATTTTATTTTTCCAATTCAAAACTAAACTTCACTTGCAGCCCTGAATTACTCTTGCTGGTTCACTTAACTGGGAGACAGAACTTAACTGGGAGTCACGCTTTGGTCTCTGTTATACAGCTGTCCCCTGTACACCTTTGTTCTGAGAAAAGGCCTCTGGAACATTGCATGACAGTAATTTATAACTGGATTTCCACCAGCAGTGCTGCTTTTGCATGGTGCTACAGATGGAATATTCTCATCTCTGCCACAGAAGTTATTCACAGCGTGATGCCACATTTTAAACTCGTCTCATGGTTCTGTGCAGTTTTACTGTAAAGTATGTCAGAGGCTTAACTATTCATATAAAAACCACAGCTGAGAACAGGAAGGGGAGACAATACTTTCACTTACTTTATCAGAGTCCATGAACCTGATAGATGGTTAGTGAGGCCATGTAATCATCAGTCTTCCCTTCTGACCCTTTATCCCACTCTCTACAGGGAGTCCAGGTTTGCATCAGGACTGGAAGCACCATCAAGAAAACTTTATCCAGGATGCCGGATGTCTGAGAGTGGGGGGAAAAAAAGAAAAAAAAATGAACCCAAGAACTCTCTTTTAAGGCAGAGAGGCTGATGTCAACTAAGGAATCAAATGCGCAAAAGTTTCACCCAGCTCTTTCTGACAGGAAAGACTGTCACATCAAGAAGGAAACAAGCCAAGTCGAGATGTGGAGGAAAGTAGGTGAAAGGAGGAGGTGGCCATAGCCAGACTTTGAGGATTTTGAGGACTTTGAGGACTTTGAATCCATTGAATTTGTAGACCTCAAGAAAAACAAACAAACAAAAAACCCAAAACAAAAAACCAATGTAAATTGACTTCTGAAAATATTTTTCTAGTCCCTATTTGTTTCTTTGTGTATCACTATTACCCTTAAAATTTCCAGTCTAAGTTTTGGTGACTTAACCAAAGGTGTATGACATCAGGAAGATCTGGGTTCACATTTTCTGTGTGCCACATGGAGTGCTGGACCTGGGCTATTTTATCTGAGGTTACTCAGCAGAAGGCTTCTGCTGTGTGCAGATGATGAAGTCTGCCAAGCAGTGATATAAAACCATGGAGGAACTCAGGGAAAAGTCCAATCATCCTGCAACTTCTCAGTGCTCTGCTGTATCTGAAGCTCAAGTGTGACTTCCATTGCTCCTAATTATGTCAGTGCTCTCTGTAAGTAGGCTTCAGGTCTGCAGCATTTGCACAGACTAATTTTATTTCTCTAAACCTACAAAACTTTAATTTCAGGAGAGTGAGTGGTGATGCAGCTCTGTATTTTGCATCAACAGCAAAATTCCAGCCACTGAATAAGGTAATAGTCTGTCACACTTCAAGGCCTGAAAGATCCTAGACACATTCCACAATTTATAGATATAACACATTCCTGAATGCAACACACTGCAGATGCTACAACACACATAGCATTGAAGAGAGGAAGCATTCTGATTTCTTATGTCCTTTCCACTCTGAAAGGTAGGTAGGGATTTTTGTTCCTTTTGTCCCCTCATGCAGAAAAGACACCAATTTGAAAAGCTCCAATTTCACACTATTTTGTGACAGTTAATTACGGAGTGTGGGGCTCCCAGTCCCAAACCACATACCAGCTCTGTAACCACATACTTTGTGCTCCTTCCTGATCAGAATTTTAATAAACTATCTACAGCAATTCACTTTTCCAATTCTGTTGCCAAAGCAAGTGACATTGTCTTTTAAAACAACTTTTATAGGATAATTCTGACATTACATGTTCAGTGGCTTAACATCATGATACATATTGAAAGTTAACCTTGGATTCAGCTTGTTTGAAATGTTTTGAAATAGAAAAAGCATCTGTGCAGGTTTGATGTCCACAAGCTATCATGATTATAAAAACCAAGGAGTGTAGTATTTCTAATTAATAGTCCACTTTCTCAAACTTGTATTTCTAAGAAACGCTCTTTGCAATTCAGCACATTGCCTCAAAGGGAAGGTATACAAAGAGAAGACAGGAGGGATTTGGAATCAGAATAAAATATAAAAAATATCAAGTTGCTAGTTATTGTGTATTTTAAGAGAAGTCCTCAACATAAGTTGTACCTATAGAAATACAAACACCCTAGAAAAACTGGAACATAAGAAAATAAAGGAACCAAGTAATAAATCTGTCCTGAAAACACACAGATACCATGTTATTGAGCAGAAATATGTCATTTTTACACATCCTTGACTTGAAACTTTGTAAGCTCTGTATTACTGGCACTCTATGAAATATCTCTTAAGGATTAGAGCGCTTAAGAGTAACAGTGTGGCCAGTTCAAGTCCGTGAATCAGTGCAACTTCTGTGCTTACTAGTGTTACAATGATTATAACCTTTCCAGGCATCATGGGAATATGTTTGCAAAGTATGTCTTCAGCCATTAGGGTCCCTATGGAGCAGTGTGCAATATAACAAAAAAACTTTTTTTTTTTTTTTTTAATGAAAGCAATGCTGTTATTGCTGTGCAGAAATCCGTTCCCTTCAGCTAAATCACTCCCACTACACATCTTCAAAAGAAGTAGATACTCCCTGTATTATTTAGATGAGGAAACTGAGAAACTGTGCAGCTTCTCAGAATTAGGGAATGAGTGTTACAGAAATAGCAGCCAGATCTGGGTTTCCTGAGCTTCCAAATATGTTCACCATTCACAGGACTTTTTCTCAGGGGCAAAATGTTTTTACACATGGACACATTCTGAAGGTTAAGCACAAGAAAGTGAATGAGTATGGTGCCCTGACTCATGTTGTTACAACAGGAGATGTATGAGGCAAGTCACAGAATTCATCCAAGCATGTATAAGGGAAAAAGGATTCTTTCTTAAGTCTGTATTTTCATTCTTTCTGATCATTGTTTCTTTCCCAAGTGTGTGCCTTTGCAACCAACACTTTATGAATTTGGGTTTTTTGTTGGTGGCATTTTTATTGCTGTTGTTTTTAATTATTTATATATGTATAGTCCTCTTTGTACTATCACCCAAATTTCTTGGGCTATTTTCTATTTTTCATATGAAGCCTTGAACAGACACAAACACGCCAGCCTTGTGGCACAATCCTATAGCCAGACCAGTGCACTAGTGACTTAGGTCCAACCCTTAGAGTGTGGCAAGCATATCATGGCAACACAGGTGAAAACAAAGTAGTTGAAACATCTCTAAATAATCTGATCAAGAGACAGCATAGCACAATATAGTATATTGAAAACATTCACTGCATATTAAAATATAAATTGATATGGTGCCATGGGGAAAATCATCAGTTAAATGATGGAGAAGGTGGGGATTAGGAAGAGAATCAAGAAACTGGCATCCTGCAGCAGTGACATGCCCTACTTTACATTGCATTCCCCCACATTTTGAATAGCCGTGTCACACCAAGCCATACTAACAAGAAGAGACTCTGTTCCTGTGGCTTGTTACAGTGCTGTTCTAAGTACACGGAAATGCAGAGTGCTTAGAGGAATATTATTCCTGCCAACAGAAGGAATTCCTGTGCTACTTCCACAGCAGACTCTTACCAGATGAGCATGTCAAATCTACTGCTTTCAAATCTGAAGCTGCCTATTATTTGCAAAGGAAGGACAAAGATATCTTGTGGATCTTAGTGATTCCTTTGGAGAATAGAGAGGGGGAAAAAACGTCCAGCTGATGTTCTCACTGTTTTGGTTGTTCTGTTTGATTTTCTTTCAACCACAAAGCGAGTCCTTGATCTGCCTTTCTGCCAGCTGTATTTGTCCTGAGCCCATAATCAACTGTGATAAGTACAGGGGAACTTGAGGAGCTGCTTCTACAGTTGTACAAACAGACATTGCCCAAAACCTGGTGCAATTGCAATGTTAGTCTGCAGCTACACCCCACCTCCTTTCCCCTTAGCAATGCCAATGGAGTAGCACACAACCTACATAGCCACCTATATTGCAAAAAGAAACATGATCTTGTAGACTGCTGATAATTGATTACTTATGTTTAAAAATACTAAGGATACTAAGGACTGCATTAAGCAAGGGAAAAAAAATCATGTGTTTTAAGGAAAATGTAGTATACTTTACATGTGTCTTCCTTTGGAATCAGAAGATTTTTGTGTGAATGCAGTCCAAAAGGAAAACATCACTAAATCTGTCCTATTTCTTTCTCAGCAGTGACATGCCTGCTCTTTCTTAGAAATTGCGCATCTAACAGAACTGAAGCCACACTGACTACATGGATTGCATACCTTCCTGGATTTCTCATGTTGTTTGGGCAGGCTAAGAGCCTCTCTTTGTGTGTGGCAATCCATAAAATGGCCTCACTGGGTTTTCTCTAAGTAAGAGAAATTCATCAAAGCACATCTTAAATTACTTATTATGGCATCATCTTGGGCTAAAATGAGAGCCCATATCAGGAAAGAAGCTGTAAGGGATGGAAAGGCGTGGGAACTGAAAGATGACACATCGTAAGAGATACCATGTGCCTAAAGAGAAACTGCTATTTCAGTTTTACAAGATCTAGCCTGCTCGGTATACCCTGACAAGCATCATGGAGAGCTTGTTTAGGGTGTGTGCAAACCAACTGGGTAATCACAGGGACTACAATAGAACAGCAGCTTACACACTAATGTGACTAAAATGCATTGCAACTCTAGTTAACTCTGTAGATAGATACAAAACTAATGGTTACTTGCAAACTATTTTAGCCTTGTTTATTTAAAAGATAAATAAAGATGCTAGACACACAAATGATCCTTATGTTCAATTAGATTAGGGATTTTACTTCCTTAGATTCCTGAAAATTCCTCACTAGACTTGCTTGGTATTTCCATGGGAGCAGTAGAGGGCTTCCTTTATCAGTTACAAGAACCCTTCCTGCCTGCCAATCTGTAATAGGCTCAGTTTTGATTTTCTCTTTGCCATTTCAAAAATAAAGAAATATAAAAACAAAGCAAACAAAAAAATAGTTTATCCACTGGAAGCAAGCAGTGCTAAAAAGCATCCTAGGCAATTTTATTGTACTCTGTACAAGATGGTGTTCTGACAGTAGACTTTAAGACCTTGTATCTAAAGCCTCATAATAATTATCATTGACTCAACTTAAAAGCTAGTGAAAGCAAAAGACCTTGATTTTCAAGAGTCATGTAAGGAACAGTGAATAACACTTCAGTTTCTTAACTGCTACCTTTCCATTACTGATGTTCAAACTCATTAATTAAGCAAACAAATTAATTAATTAATAACTGTTCATATTTTATATGTAAAGTAAAAACGTTTCTTGTGAAAGAAGAGAGACTAATGCTTTTTACATTTCTTATCTCAGGAGATACTTGAAGAGTCTTGTAATTATCCTGTGTTTTCTAATGGTGTAGCTCATTTCTGATCTGGTATTTTATTTCAACATAGGACTGCAGAGCAAGGGGACCCCAGCTGAGTTTTACAGTACCTGAGGAGCAGGCTGATACTGCCACCTTGGGGAGGACTTTTTCCACATTTGAAGAGCTCATGCAAGTGTCACATAAATCAGTTTGATTTTTCCCCTGTCATATCCTCCCAGGAAGACAACTTTTTAAAATCTTCTGCCCGTGCTGTTGTAACACCTTCCAGATGTGTTCCAACTTGGATTGTATTACATTCATAATAATACTGGAAAGAAATGCCTTTTTTTTTTTAAAGTTTGCGTAGCCAAATTTTAGAGCTCATTTAGGTAGTGCCTCATTTACACTACTCTTAATTTTACAGCCATCTTGCCATTGTAAAAGCCCTGTTCTGCATCCGGCTGGGCAAGCTGTATTTTGCATACAACATTCCCCTGCTTCTGGTATTCTAGCTTTCTTGGTAGTCTAAATCCTTGTCCATGCCAGCTTAAATTATCTAGTTTGATGTGACTACTAGGCCACGTATGATCCCAGATGTCATGAGGGGCATTACTGTGCAAAGGAAAAATGAAAAACACAGAGCGAGACTGGTGGTTTAACCAAAGTCAAGATTTCTAGGCAAATTAAAGAAACCATGTGAGTTTTATTTTACAATATCTATAATTTTATGAGACTGACCTACTCTTCTGCTTTGCAATTGAGTGACCCCTCATTCAGTCTTGAGTTTCTATTCACTAGCGCATGAAGGACCTTGCCATACACTTTATACATAAATGTGCCTTAAGACACAAAGGCTGTGCACAGCACAGAGGTCTAAATCAGTGGAAACTATCAGAAGTTGCCTCAGGTGCACACACAATACAGGGAAAGATTTAATGTCTGATTTCTCATGAGACTAGGCAGGCTCAAGAGCACTTGTCTGTGTGCTTTTAAAAACATTCAGTAACAAATTTTTTTACACAGCTACTTCCAGCCAAGTAAGACAAATGATGAACTCATTCATGACGAACTATGAGAATTTACACAAGGAGCTCCTACCTTCTGCCAGACCACTGGTTGTGCCTGTGGCTCCACAGCAGGACACAATGAGCTTCTAGAGGAGCTTCAGTCCCCCTTCACTGCTGTGGTTGGCAGGAATAGCCCTGGTGCTGTGGTAAACCAACCCTTACAGGCTCCCACATAGAACTACACCTCGTATGACAACGTCCCCAGCAGGACTGGGCTCTGGAAAGCACATTCCTCTTTTCCTGCCGCCACATTCAGCTTATATACCAGATTCATGTTCTCACTGACACATATCTTAATACCCTTGGAGTAAACTTGTGCCTGCACCCCCTGGGATTTACAGCTGGAGAGATGGCTGAACCTTGTGAACAGACAGGATGGGCTCATCCACTCTTCTATTCTGTATATAGAACCTGGTCATTAAAGCACAAATTTGCATTTATTTTCTGACCAGTTACTTTCCCACTTGTGGAAAATTGTCTAAAAAACAAGTGATAGGTCCTTTCTGGACAATCTTTTTTTTTTATCTCTGGTTTTAATGCTATTATAGCATGCCAAATAATGATGCTTGCAAGAGAAATGTATTAGGCTAACAGCCAACAGCTAATGCACATGACTGGTAGTTCTGCAAGCCTTCAGTTTTCTTCCTGGTTCATAAATAATTTCTGCATTTTAATATATTTGTTATTATTTTAATCCATCTTTGTTAAGCAAACATCTTTATCTCTGCAAATGATTTACACGGTGCTATGAAAATATTGCAATTAATAATTCAACATGCATATATGAAGACACATTCAAAAACACACAATACAAAGGAGTCCCACTACCACCATTATCGCTTGCACATTTAACTGCTGGTGGAATTCAAGTAACTTTTAAAAATATCAGTATCATACAATCACTTAGATGACTTCAAAAACAGTATTTGCAGCTAAGTCACAAAAATTCAACAGTGCCAATTACTGACCAAACATACCCAATTGAATGAGGATCTATCAGTAATAGATTAACCAGATTAATGTGTACGTAACAGTCTCAGCGTGGTACGGCACTGCTGTTAGTTTCAAAGTTCACATATGAACTTCTTTCTACACTGCACATGTGGTTTATGAACAAAGTCTGAATGAAAGAAGAATTTAAGGGAAAATAAGGTAAGTGACACAATATGAAATTAATCTAAGTATTTAAGCGTATTCTGTTTACAGGGGAAAAACCCCCAAATCTTTGATTGCGATTTAAAAAAGGAATAGACAAATCCATGTCCACTACCTCCTATTATTATGCTACAAAGTATACAATGCATATCGAGACTGATGAATAACTGAAGACAACCATTTCATAAGATGTCTTTTTTAAAAGGAAATTGATCAATGAAAAATCCACAAAACCCCACTGTGAATTCAGTAAGGAAGATGATCATGTACATATCTAATGCCACCTGTAACAAAATTAGTGTATTACCAGCTCTTGCATCTTTGGTGTTGTATTGAAGCTATTTCAAAAGTTTTATTCAGGCATGGAATCATTATGATAGAGAAAGCTTAAATTGCACAGCAAGAATCTAAATAAATTAATCACAGGAAATCCCAGTCTAAAATTATCCATGATCTCTCTATAAGTACCTAAACGTAGTAACTTAAGAACAACAAAAAAAACCTCTTTCTGAAGCTCACATGTCACAGAAACTTAAAATCCACTATTTGCTACTATGGTTTTACCTTCTGAAACACATCTCGATTTAGTCAAATAACCAGTCTTCCTGTTAGATGTTTAACATGCACTAAAACCCCTTCAGATACTGGATTAGAGAAAAGTACAAAGAGAATGAAAATTTTTATTTATGAACAATTAGAGTAACTGGAAATGATACCAAGCCAACTCTCCTCTCTATCCACTAGTCTATATACTTTTCCACTAAATGTGCTAATAAGCTGGTTTAGTATACATTTCCAAAATCTCCTTTTCATGAGATTGGCTATTTCAGCTCTTCTTTTTTTTTTTTTTTTTAAAATTGACATATTTGGATTTATCTGCATCAGAAAGCCCTTTCAGACTACTGTCTATTTCAACATCAGTGGTAGCTGATGAAAGACATATTCTAAGCTGTTCTCTGCTGTGAAAAAGTGCTCCCTTAGAATCTACTTCTCCTTGATTATTCATTTCTTTTTCCTAAAACAAGTAAATATTTACATCCTGAAACATTGTCAATAACAGCAGCACCCATTTGTCACCATTCTCTTCTTCCTTCCCTAGTTTGCCTCCTTTTCCTAACCTACTACTCTCTCAGAATGGCAACAGTGTTTTTCCACAGCTGTTTCCCAACTCCTCCCTTCTCTGTTGCCTCTCCTTAGCTCTATTTTGCTTCTTCCTAAAACTCTTTTCACATTTCAGGCAGGGAAAAACACTCAAAAGACATTGAATATTGGAAATTCTTGCCTCTTTTTTTTCCCCCTCCCCAAAGTTACTGAAATATCTTATGTTATTTGTATTCAGTGACAGGTTTGTGGATAAAAGCGCAGACAATGGCAGACAGCAATGAGATGAACATCAACCTTGTTGTCCTTGGAAAAACTCAGACTGGCAAAAGTGCTGCTGGGAACAGCCTGTTGGGCAGCTCAGACTTTGAGAGCCGTCTCTCCCCCAGCTCTGTGACTACGTGCTGCAGCCTCGGACGCAGCGGCCGCATTTTGGGGCTCATACGGAGAAATGGCTGTGAGTCAGCTCTCCGCGTTCGAGTACTGGACACTCCAAGCTACCCTCACACTGCTCTGAGCAAAGAGCAAGTGAGAGACACGGTGAGAGCAGCCTTGGCTCACCACTTTGGAGAGGAAGGCCTGCACTTGGCTCTCTTGGTCCTGAGGTCTGACCTGCCTCTGTGTCCAGATGAAAGCAGTGACACAGTTCAGCTCATCCAGGTAACCAAAAAATAAACAGAAGTCTCTGCCCTAATGGCAACTCTTCAGGTGACAATAGCTACAGAAGAGGTGACTGCAAAAGTGAAATATTTTTTTTCCAACAACAGCCTAATGAATTGAGAGTGGCAGATGTTAATTTCAGAACAAACATTGTAATTGAGTCCTCAGCAAATTGAAGCTCTATCCTCTCTTTCTGAAACTGATAACCCAAGAATTCCTTAGGCAGCTTAAGGCAAAATTTTGTATGCATTCAGTATTTTTCATCCCTACTGTCTAAAACAGGTGAATCAATATCAATACACCAGATCTTCTTAACACCCAACTTATCTTGGAAGTGGACAGACATCCTTTAAAGTAGTTTTATATATCTTAGCATTTAGGTTACAGAGTCAAGATCACTGCAGAGTGTCCTTCATCACCAAGGTAGGCTTCTTGTCATATAGGAGTTAGCAGGATTGCACCTAAGTTGTAAATTCATTTACACCTGTAAATTAAAGCCCAACCTCTTTTATTCCTATTAAATTTTTCTGTACTTCCTGCCAGAAAAGCAGCTTGTTCTCTCCATTCTCCTCCATCAGATAAATCACCGAAATTGAAGACAAACGCTCTGGCCCATTATTTAGGGTGATGCACTTGATTTGTGTTTTTCCTGAATTGCTAAGAATAGTTCAGTTTTATGGATCACAGCTGGAACTGAAGTTGATGTTACATAGAAATTCATCATTTATTTTTTCAACAAAAGGTGATCCAGTGTTTTTCAAAAAATTTTTTTCAAAGAGCTGTTAACAGCGTAGCAATATGGATATGTGGTAACTACTGATTTCAAACTAACGTGTGGCATGGCTAAGCAACTATTTTTCCTTATTTACATGAACACTTTTAAACTGGAGACATTCTGTTAACATCTGTAGTCAGGGAACAGAGAACTGCTAGTACTGCATGACCACGTATTTCCACTGAAGGTGGATGTCAGTGTCTTGGAAAGGAGAAAAAAGACCCAGAAATTTCAGCAACTCGGATAGCATGAACTGGATTACTGCCAGGAAAAAAAACCCATCCATGTAATTGGTCTGTTAATGTACTAAGTGTATGAAATGGGAGTGGGGAAAAGAAATAAGAGATAACTATCTAAGATTTGCTTTTCATTACAGGAACTTCTGGGTCCCACATGGAAGGATTTCACTGCAGTTCTACTTACTCATGCAGACAAGGCAGAAGAGGCTGGATACAGTGAGGAAACATACTTGTGCAGTGCCTCAAGTACCCTGTTGTCACTTTTGAGCTCAGTACAGCATAAATACATTTTCCTAGACAACCATAACAGCATAATTAAAGAGGAAAGAAACATTGTCTTAACAAAGCTCTTGAATTTTATACGAAAAAATAATTATCAAGTACTACTTAAACACAGCAAGGAATAAAATTAACTTTCAGGTGCTCATGTGTCTATTTTCTACAGTAGATAACATCTAATAGAAATAAAAGAGTAAAAGCCATCAACTGGAAAACTCCACATCCATACCAAACACCTTTGAACACACAATTAGAAATATCTCTTTAGATTACTGAACTACTTGCCTTTCATAGAGTACCTCACATTACTGCATCCAGAATCCTAGCTTCAACCACAGAATCAGAACAAGCTAGTGCTCCAAAATCATGCTCCTAATATGTATGTAGTCACAAATGAGATTTTGCACTACTCCAGACTGTATATTTCAGTTCACACAGAATACATATTGGAAAAAAAAAATAAAAATTTTTAAAAAATTTAAAAAAAAAAAAAAAATTAAAAATGCACATGAGTTCAGACTGTAAGGGAGCCTCTTTACTCAATTCTTCTAGCTTTCAGAAGTTCCTCTGAATTCAGTTTCCTCTCAACTTCCATTTCTAAAAAGAGCTCTCTGGTACTAAAAGCTAAGATTTATCTATTATAAAAGTGTTTCCCTACCATGACTCAAGATTAGTTATAATTGAGTTCTTGAACTACAAGGACTTTGTTTAATAAAACATTATTGGATATACAGTTTACAAGGCAGATAAAATGGCTTCCATGTGCCTAATGCTATTCAGCACATTTAAAAGAACTAATTACTATTGCTTATTCCCAGATGCATGAAAAACTAATAATTTACAGGCACAAACAAAACTCATTCTAAAGGGAAATCTGTTCATCTCCTGTTCAAGTAACGCATGTTACTTCTAATTTTATATCATTGTCATTTTGTTTTCTCTCCACGTACTGAATGAAGTTCAAAGCCTGCAAAATTTAGAAAGGCTTAAGTTTTTTTAATTTCAGTAGTTAAAATAGCATTTACTGTTTCAATGGTTAGACAATAACAATTTATTATATGCCAAAATATCTGAAGTATCCCTAAATAGCTACTTAAAAGGGTTATTGTAAATTGATCCAAAACATTTATTTTCATATTACTGAAAGGAAGGAATTAAAATAATTGATTTGAGGCTAATAGCCTAGCAACATGACTATTTGTACAACATAACTATGAAATAATTCTAACTGTAAAAACTGAAGAAGCTATTTCTGTTAAAACCAAAGCACTTTTTGTAAAAAATATCATTGCATAAAAGCACATAAAAATGAAACAAAATATAAATTAATTTTATACCTGTTTTAGCACTGGAGAAGTATCTTTTGTTTTGTTTGGGTTTTGGGTTTTCTTGGGGGTTGGTTTTTTGTTTTTTGGGGGATTTTTTAGTTTTTGATTAGTTCCAGGAATCTATTTGTTATTAATTATTTCTCAGTCCTTAGTCTTATCGTTTGGAAGTATATACCTAGGCAGACTAGATAAAGAACTATTCTAGCTAAGTGACAGCTTTGATCTTAAAGCAATTATAACAGCTTAGTTGTGGGGACATGAAAGTATGTCCACTTGTACATCTTAGGGCATAAACCACCGTAATTTAATCTTCCAGTTACAACTGACTGCAGACTACAGAGAGAACACAGGCAAGAGAAATGGGGCAGAGGCTTATAATTGATCTGGAAACTGCTTGGGAGAAGAGGAGAAAAACTATTACTAAGTGACTAGAAGAATAAAGACAATTGTGGTCTTCACTAACCAACTGCTAGTACTGCAACTAGCACACAAGGAATATGGCAGAGTATTTTCCTTATTTCCTTTAGCTCTTGCTAAATAGAATTTCTACACCTTCAAGCTGTCCAGAAAATTTACTTGCCTGTCTGTAGTCCTACCACGAACAAGACTTGGCAATTAAGTTATGAGCACTGAGTAGTTAATAACTGCTGACAACACACAACCTCAAGGACAATAAGCATAGTGAATGAGTGCATTCTCAAAACATTGGAGAAATAACATATTCTGGAAAAGAAGTCAAACAAAACGGGTCTTAGCCATGCATTTCGTGTTTTTTATTGTGCTTGCATCACTTTTCATTTCAATATCTGTAAAAGTTTCTAATAACCATTTATTTATTTAATTCCGCTGTTTGCCATGGTCTCTGCCCTGCAGACTCCTTTCCCTTTCACTTCAAATGGAACTCCTTTGTACGTAGCAACACACTGGTCATTGGTATGAAGATCAGGTTGGATTTGCTCCCAAATCTTCTTCTTTGGATTAAGTTCCTTCTCAGGATCTCCTGTTTCAAAACAAAGAATAACGTCATAGCACACAACTCAGTGCAAGAGCTCTATGTACTTGCACATCTGTGAGAGCCCACATAGCATCACTGCACACACTTTTAAGGGAAAAATCCCCCAGCATTCCTTTTGATTCTCAAAATGAAAACTTTGATTGGAATTAGGAAGTGTCTAGGAAATGCCTCCAGAACCTCTCTGAAAATGAGGATCTTTCAAGATTAAAAGGTTATATCAGACAACGAGCACTGTCAAAAGGAAGAAATTAAACCATTGGTGTTAGTTTATACTACAGACCAAAAGAATTCCCAAGAATTAAGTACATATGGACCACACAAGTACACTGCTCACCAAGACAGGTTTGTCAGCATCTTAAGTTTAGGAATTAATGATGTTTTTATAAGCAATTAAGTGCATTTAGCAGATGCTGCTACAGTTGAGGAATACTGAACTTAGACAAGAATAGTACAGAGGTAGAATACTGACATGTAATTTTAGCCCCAAGTTTCAACCCTGTTCTTCTACATTTTGTACTGTTTGATGACAAGCTCAGGTGCCCAAAGTAACAGAAGCAGAAGTTAGCTACAGTTTCAGCAAGTATGGCCTCAGTCTTGATAAGCCTCAGTTTCCTGCTTCAATGGATACATCATGGTAAGATACCCACACCCTAGAGGTATTGACAGTCTAACTACATTAGCAAATCGGACTACTTAAGGATCTCTAATGACCACAAAATGCAGGTTTTTTCTATTAATGTTTTGTAATTTTGTCAACAAATTAGATAGCATAGTGAAGTACATGTTTCCTATTTTTAAATAAGCATGAAATGCAAAGTATAGAAACAAAACAAGCTAAATAATCTTGCTGCAAAGATACTGAATAAACTGCTGCCTGCTGATACAATCTAGATAAAACAAGACAGCAAATTCACTGTACTATTATTTTCTGTTCAAAGGTCAAGTAAGTTTAATGTCTTAACTCTAAAACAATACAGATTCTATTTAAAAATTTCATTAAAAATAATTTAATCATAACATTGTTGTGTGCTTTTAACTTCTTGTGCATCACACAGGCAAGACAAATAAAATACCCCACAAGAATTGCACATTTAAATACCGAAAGGAATCTCACGCTATTTCATTGTTGTTACACTGTATATTTTTACTTGCTTGTAGTGCCATATTGGCACCATTCTGACCAAACTATCAAAATCAAAAGTTCAAGAACAAGCAAGAATCAAAAACCAAATCCTAGTAATCATATCATCCCTGAGATTCTCTCAGAGGAAGAGCTCTCCAAGTGAGCAGAACATCAAGTACTCCCAAGCTGCACTACAAAGTGTTCCCAAAGGTTTAGGAAGAAAAACTAAAACTACAGGGATTTTAACCTTTACGTTTTTACCTTTTACCTTTTTCTAGTAGCTGGTTGAAATTCATCACTGCTTGGTAAGTCCTGACTGACTGACCAACAAGTGGTTAAAAACTACTGCCTCATGCCTTATTGGTAATCTCCTGTAAATGTTTTCAATAGTTCAGTCTACTCACATTCACAATGCCTGCAAACCTGGATTATTTCTGTCCGTAGATGGGTCTAATTCTGTAGCTTCTATATATGCAAGAGAAGCAGACTGGGCCAGATTTCTCTGTGAAGTAAGCTAGCCTTACCAGAGCAGTATTTAATAATGCAATCAAGTTATTTCACAACCAGAGTGCATTTAGTATTTCAAAGAAAAATCAGTAATAACATTAATAATTATCTTTATATAATATTTATAATTAATAGTAAACAGAGGAAGAAATCTAACTGTGTTAATTGCCTAAATAATTACACTATTAAATAAAAATTATTAGATGTTTAGAGCTAACTGTGCATTTTCACAAAAATAAATTAGCTTAATGCTCAGGTTCATGAACAAAGGCAAACTTGGATTTAGACCACAGTGCATGCATACAAACTAATAAAACCATTAAACAGAATTGTTAAGTGATCCATTGTGCATTTTCCTTCCCCTCTTCAAATATTAAAAGCACATGATTTTTTTTTTTCTTCAGTAAGAAAAACCCCATACTTTTATTATAAAAAACACGTTTTGGATGTTAATAAATTTCTCTGGAATCCTGCGTCAAGCCCCCTTGGGATCTGTGGTGAGCTAATATTAGATTAGCATAGGCACCAATTTTAAATACTACCAGAGCTTTAAGCTGTGCATTTTCCTATGCCTTCTCCTCACTGCATTCCTTCTTCCCAGAAAATATTCTTTAGAAGAGTTTCTATAAATAAAATAAATTGAAGCTTTTAATCGTTTAATCAGCTTTCCACTCTTCTTTACTGAAAATGAGCCAAATAAGAGGTCCCAAATTTTATTAAACATGTCATTCCATCTTGAAGTTTCAATACTACAAAAAAATTTTCGTAATAAGCAAGAAACCTCTCCATTTTGTAACAGCTCAATAACTACTGTAGGAATAGATCTCAGCGCAGCAAGGGGCAAAAGGACACAATGATGTGTGACTTTACTTAATGCCACTTACCCCACAGTGAATTGTAACCGTGCAGCTGAAGGAAAACATGAATACTCTCAAGCTTTGATTAAAGAAACCTGCCTAACTACAGGCTAACGACTGCACTCCAGCTTTACCACTTTTTATTTTTCTAGAGATAGTAATTTCCTTAATTGCTAGTGATTCTTAGACCAGAATGATAATTTAATTATATAATTATATAATTATAAGTAACAGATCTCTGGTTCCTGTGGCATCAAAGCATCTGTCACTGCTATCAGAAAACAGATTTCACAGTTAGCTGTGAAATCTTTAAGTATTATTGCTGTCTTACGGCTTTGTAGGCTTTGCAGGAGGTTATAGAATTTACACACACACACACACGACAGAACAATTCTTCCACAGTTTAAAAATCAGACCTTTTCCAGTGAAGTAGGATAAAAATTTTATAAAGTTTTGAATGCAAAAAAGGCCCAAGAGATCTTGAAGATTCATGCACTGGAGTATAGAACAGTGTTAAAAATTCCACTGAGGGCAAAGACATCAAATAAACAAACAAAACAGAACAATACTCCAGGCAACAGCATTCTTTATCAAATCTCTCCTTTGTAACACCCAAGATGGTTCTAGGTAAACACTCCAGTTGCTACAGAAAAAAAATTTAAGTGGTTTGAAACAAGATACAATTGGTTTACTTCAACTAAAACAACCAAAGAAAATTAGTCTGTATCTCATGAATATTGTGTATGATGGAGAGAGAAGACTTAAAAATAACTCAATTCCAAGCTGCTTGATAGACAGCTGCGTGCATTTTAGAGTTGCTTTATTGTTGCCGGTGGTGCTTCTGTTGCTTCACAGGCTTTCATACTTCAAACTTAAATAAGACCCAGCTGTCCTTTCTATTTTAACTTCAAGGATTCCAACTGAATCTTTATGCTTTACAGTTACAATTAAAAAAAAATTGATCAGAATATAAACGGTTACAATTAAGCATTGAAATTAAATGACATGTGACACAACAAGGAGTCTATCCTCCTGGTAACATCATCAGGGAAGTGCCAGATGGTCTTTGAGGAGAGAGCAGCAGCTAAGAAGCATGAGGTTTTAACACAAAAAAGGTCAGTAGAAGATAGATGTTCAACCCCATTAAAAACTGAGAAATAGTTTTCCAGTCTCCCAGTGAGTTTCCCCCTATCTTAGTTTACAACAGCAACATTAAAAAGACAAGAACCCAACAAATAAATTTACAGAAGCAGATGTCACCATGATTTTGTAAGTCTCCATCTACCAATGCTTTTTTTTGCATCTTCCTACTCAAGATAGTAAAATCTCAAGATTTAGAACTCTTTGAAATAAGTTTTAGGTAAGAAAAAGACAGATCACTTCGCACTATTAAGCATTAGGTAAATTTTCAAAGTCAGTGATTAGCTTTAATCTCATACCTACAAAATTTTCCAAGCAGCTCTTTATGAAGCATTAGAGAACAGTGCCACATTTCAGACTACAATCTATAGCCCTGGATATATACACCTGGCAAACAGGTTGTAAAAACCTTCATTTGGCACTCATCAGAGCTCCATGTCTTTGGCTGCCCACCAGAAGGAAACGATATAATGCACACAAAACCTTGTGTCACTGGCTGCAAGCCTTCAGAGCCAGAACAATTTACACACCACCTTTAGCTTATTCTGTACCTTTTAAGGATCAAAATGTCAACACAGTGTCTGCATACTGTAACAGATGGGAATAATTTTAGAACAAATATTTCTATAACTGATTGCTCTAGGAAAAGCTTTTTGCCACTGTAAAAAAACCAAACAACTGAAGTCAAATAGTTCAATTATTTTGACAGAACTCACTTCATTAGTCATGTGCAAGAATAGATATGCTGGTGAACAGAAAATAGCAGTACTACCAGCTCTCCCATTTTCAAATGCCAGGCATATGAAGCTACTTGAGATATAAGTTCAGAGTAAGGCTGTATCTTAGACAAAAGCAAACAAAAAAAGACCCTCAAGCTGGGCATAGGGCGTTTTTGAGGGGTGAACTTGTATATCATTTTGCAGGGCCTATACACTAGAAATGTTTATTCTACAACTTGATGCTCTCTTGCACATCCACTTCCACAGCAACAGAAGGCAGTATGGGAGTATTCTTGCAGGTAACAAAGGTCCAAGATTTAATCCATCTTTACTCACTATATGTGATAACAACTAGAAGCTTGAGTGAGTATTCCTGCAATTTAGTCAATGCAATTGCTGAAGCATTTAAGATTTCAGTATAGCTTACCAATTCTGCATCTCAACTAGCAAGCTTGCTATATTTTTAATACAGGAAACTAAAACTGAAAAAAACAAATGCTGCCAGACTGATTTCCTTTTTAAACACGGTATTATTTTAAAGTATTTTCAATTGGAGCATTAAATCTCAGCAAGCTGAGCTGTTTTTCTGTTTCACAGAGCACCTAGACAGAGCATTGCTTCCTTTATCATATTCCAACCAAAATATATATATATATTTTTAAAGCATCACGATTTCACTCTTGGGAAGTATTAAAAAAATTATATATATATATATATATACACACGCATATATATTTCTGAAAAGTATTTCATGCAAATATGTTTATGCATAGAGCTTGCCAAGAGGTTTATAAATCAAAATGTTGCTGTACAGCTAGAAATTGTCAGAAGTACAATAGTTTAAAAAGGTTAATATGGTTCTATGCAGAAAATAAAGTTACACCATCTTCTCACATGTGAAAGCCAACTTTTGAACAACAATTCACCTTGAAGATGAATACTTCATTGATAAATGCACACACATACACTTTCACCCACTATGGGAAATACTGGGAGTTGGACCACATTTTTTTTATGTTAAAGCGATGCAGCGATCCTGACCAGAAGAGCACTGTTCATCAAGACCTCTGTGATCCACTTAACAGTTAACCTGAGTAGATC
Organism: Corvus brachyrhynchos; assembly: GCF_000691975.1. NCBI lineage: Eukaryota > Metazoa > Chordata > Aves > Passeriformes > Corvidae > Corvus > Corvus brachyrhynchos. Next base: position 2,090,705 of record NW_008238448.1, on the reverse strand, counting down.
TGAGCTTGGGCTGTGCTGCACAAATTCCTAAATTCTTAGGGTACAGGATAAAGCTAGGCAGCTGATCGTAGGAGAGGAGCCTGCAGGCAGGCAGCTCCCATCTGGCATCAGCAACTGAGCCTCCTGTGTGTCCTCACCTTTATGGAACAGGGCAGCACCAAGCTCTCACACAAACTTCCTTTATGATTGACAGTCGCAATGAGTAAAAAAAATACGGCAATAACTCAAACAACAGAAAAGGAAGAAACTCTCCTTATGGACAGGGAGTGCACAGCATGCCGCAGGTACATTCCCATCATCTGCGCAACCTAAGATTATTTACACCAGTCTTTCTTTTCACACTCAGCTCTCATAAACAGCATTTTAAATGACACTTTAGTCTAAATCTTTAGTCTGAGTGGCTTTTTACTGGGATCATAATGAACCAGCACTTCCTGATGAAAACACTCATAACCATTATAAAAATAACAAAGTAACAGTGCTAACAAATACAGCAACAGAAGAAGATGATCTGACTGTATCCCTTTCAGACTGAGACTAATGAACTGGCATTTGGGTAGGAGGGAAGCATTCATCCACATGATAAATCTGTGATGCTTTATTTGAGTTCCCAATAAGCAGCCAAAAATTAATCCTTTTTATAGAGGTTGAAGAAATGGAAAAATGGACGAAAAATCATCTTTTGATAAAGTTTAGATTTGGTTAAATTCTTATTTATATTCTGAATGGATTTATTGATTTAATTAAGTGGGAAGAAGTCCAATGTCTCTCTTTGGAAACCTAAGAAGACATTTCATCCCAGACAAACAAAAAAACCCTGGTGTTTTGAATATTATGGGCTCCTCTCATGAATAGACTCCCACCCCCTTCTATCCTCTCCATCTCTTCCTCCTCAAAAAAAAAACCCTCCCCAAGTTCTGACACTTTCACTACAGGGAGGAGCTGGAATTAGGAATTTAATACTTCATCACTTACACTGAGACACTGTGAAAGATGCTTTACATTTGCTTGTTGTAACTTGCCAAGTGCAACTATGTTTATCCATATATTTCAAAGCTGAAATACTTACTGAGACTTAAAGGAACGGGATATTTTACATTTAGTTCTATACAACTTGATAAAGTTACAATTTTTTGACAGATGATACAGTATTTTTAATCCTTTATTTACACAATATTAGCATGTAAATTAAAAAAAAAAAAGAACTAATTCAGAAAATTTCAACAAAAAACCCAACCAACTTTAAAAAAAGCTCTTTGATGTGTTTCGATGCTGAGGCCACATTGGCATACCTGTTTCCATCATTTTCCCAAATATCTACTTACCAGGAAAACCTTCAAAAGTGATTCTGTCCCCAGGTACTGCTCCAGGTGGGGGAGCCAGAATTTCCACTTTTTCTGGGGAGCTGGCACACATCACCATTGCTTGAGACACCACTCCTCTCATCTTTGCAGGTTTCAAGTTACAGAGAAGTACTGCCATCCGATTCTGCATCTTGGGGGAGGAAAACAGAAGGATATGAGTACTTAAAATGCCATGTGGTTCTGGGGACTCCCATTATTTCGTCACAACGAAAGAAATACAGTGACGAGATCTTACCATGATAAGCGAAGTGTAAGAGAAGCACGTAGCAACAGATTCACGATTTTAACGCCTGGACACCAGTAACATAACATTTAAACCCCTTAAGAGCTGGCCAGTGAATAAGGGATTAAATGCTGAAATGTGACATATTTATCATGGAAATATGTAATATGCAATTCAGAAATCTAAAAAACAGGCGAGGCATTTCACTTGCATTCCCATCTTTATTCATTACAGACCACCACTTTAGTCTACTTTCATTATAGCACTATTACCGAGCAATTTCTACTTAATGATGATAATAACAACAACAAAACCGGTCTGCAAATTAGGCTCATAGGTAAAAATTTCAAACTGTATCCTGGAAGCTTAGAGGTCTTTTACATAATAAGCTCATTTGAATCTTAAATTTTATCTTATTTAACCCAAATGCCTTGAATTTTTTTTAGTCACTGAAAATGGCTGTATATACTGTACACTGAATTTGTTAGAGCAAACCTGTGAAACTACATTTCTCTGGGTTTTGTTTTATTTTAATAAAAATTACAGTAGTAAACCAGAGAAAATATACTTTGTTCAGAAAAACTGCCACACTTGGGACTATAAAGCAAACCACACTTTCACAACTAATAAAAATGAAACCCTGAACATTCCTAAGTGACAAAGTAAAGATGTCTTAATTACCATGCTACTAGTGCACATTATATATATATATATTTCATATTTCTAGATTTTGGTCTTTGTGCATCACTACACAAACTTTCAACAAACCTGCAGGATTAATAATTAATAAAACTCATATGATTGACTATTTCAAATACTGTATATTTTCCAAGTAGAACACTTTAAAAAGCAAAAATATAAATAGCCAAAATGAAGCAGTTGCTAAGGAAAAGTTGATCTTGCATAAGTTTCAAGCCAGCCCATTGACTGAAAATTTCTCAAGTTATTGCTATGGAAATAAGTAGCCCAAAACACAAAAAATGGTTGTAACATGTCAGTGACTAAAATGCAAGTTGTGGTATTATCTAGCACTGAATTATCACTATTGAATGGAATGCTAATTACTGGGTGGACAACACAGTGATCTAGAAAGAAAGGAGTTCAAGGCATCTAAATGGAAGAAAAAGTTTCTGCTATAAAAATCAGAGTATATAGTTTATAACAGATGTAAGTGTAATGCGTCCTCTTACAACAAATCTAGAATAGAATGGTAGAACTGTAGAATAGTATTTCTGGAGGATGATGGTGGCCTTTTCCCTGCTTGTTAAGATACATTCCCTGCATTTCTGTTCTTCACTTCTGATCACTGACACGAGGTTCTCTTAGGTTAAAGAGGATTTCAGGAGGTGACAAAAAGTGACACTGGAGAATTGCCTGAATTTCAAGAACAATTACCTGGAACAGGTATCAATGCTAGAAACACAAAGATCCACTTCAAAAGCCAAATGCAGTGGCAGAAAACCTGTCAATTCCTTTTGACATTTCAGAAATTTCCCCAATTGTCCCCAGCTGCCAAAAGAGCTCAGCAATGGCATGGTCCACCCCATGCCAACATCCTTCCATATCCCTATTACTTGTGACACATCTGTTCATGACAACAGAGGGTGCAACTTCTGACGTGGCTTCACCACCATGTGAACAAAAACACAGCCACATATAAAGTGGGCAAGCAAGACGTTTTCACACCCATAAATAACTTGCACCGTATACTGAAATGTTAGTGAAGATACACACTGTGCTTCCTAACCAAAAGTAAAATCAGATGATACAAATACTACAGCCTCAAACACTGCTAAATTACCACATCAAACACCAGAATCATGAACAGCTGAATTTTTTTGTGAAAAAATTTATGGCTATGGTCCTTGATCTGATGTATATATTTTTATTTCAATATATGGCAGTAGACACATGCCAGGCCTTCACATTTTTGAACACTTCAAAAAACACAAAAAGATGGATGCTTGCCCCTAAGAATTTACTGTCTTAATAGAGACTTGCCAAAACCAAAAACAGACACGCAAACAAATTGTTCTCAAAGAACGTGCAAGGATGATCCCTAATTCTCTGCTAATGAGCACTTCAGATTATTCTACCACTCAGAAAGAACGTTAAAGAGAAAAGACTCTTGCTGCCATTTCATTCTATGCACTTCACGTTTGTAAGTCTTAAAAGTCATTTAGAATGGCTTTTAAGATGCTTTCTTCTACATACTTTCTTGAAAGCAGACTGCTAAAAGCAAGCAATTTGAGATTTTGTCCACTGCAAATCCAGTAAGTGGACACCATAGGGTGATCAGTGCAGAATAGTTACTATATTCAGTCTTTCTTTATTTTTTTGATTCAGTAACTTTGTGTAGCATAAAAACAATCACAATTTTAATTGCTTCCTATGTTTGCAGTCTTACCATGGGGACAGTGTGCAAACAAGGATTGAAAAGACATTTAAGAAAGTGGAGCTTTTTCCAGACTAAGACCAATTCCTTCATGATCCATTTTGCAGTTGCTCAAACAACAATGTATTAAATGCCGAGCTTGAATTTGAATTTAGGAGAAGCCTTCAGTCAATTCCTCTCCCCCTCTAGAAGAGGTGTGAAAGCAGAACTTAATCTTGAAGCCTTAGGTTGTTCAAAGGCACCCATAAACCATCTGTGTCAAACACCAAAGTGTATTAACTAAAAGAAGCACAGAGGCAGATTCTATTCTACACAAGGAAGCAAAAATATGCATTTTGTATTCCACTGTTGTTTAAGCTATTTATTGCCAGCTAAGCTGAATTTACATGCTCTCTGCTTTACTTCTTGCCAAATATTTCAACAGGCTATAAAAGAGAATTGGAAGGCAAAGGTTTCGAAAGTTTGGATCATACCAACAAAGGTACTATGATTTCTCTACTACATAGTAGGAAACCTAAAGGAAGGGTAACATCTGTTTAGTTTCGGAGTCCAGTGTGTACCAATGGCATGGAATAAGATCCCAGGATAGAAGCACTGCAATCAGAAACTGATTTGGGGAAAGGGTACTTCTCTGGTTTCTGGCAAATGTTGTTAAGCATTACTTCCATCTGCATTTTATTTTTGTTTTCATGACTGTACAAGTCTTTTAGCAGAATGAAAACATATCCTATAAACAGATGAATGTCTTAAGATACTTTAGGAAAGGAAAAGCTCTAAGTAAATAATTTTGTCAATACCTTATCCAGAGGAACATGTTTCACTAAACCGCTGACAACAGTCCTTGGGCTTGCTTCACCAACATCCACTTGCTCAACGTACAGAGTGTCTGCATCTGGATGCTTTTCAGCAGTAATAATGCAGCCAACACGAAGATCCAGACGAGAAACATCTACAGGTTTTGCATCACTACTTCCAGCAGCTGGCTGCTGCTTCTTCTCCTTCTTTTCACCTATCGAAGAACATTTTGTTCGTGAAATTAACATTTAAAAAAGCACAACTAATGTATATGAATACTGCAAGGGAAAAGTGAGCTACAATCTCAGAAATAAGCATAAATTCTGTGCAAAACACAAAAGAAGAGTAAAGAGTTAGCACCTCTATTACCAGTTTCCAGTGGTGAATCATCATGCATACTTCAATTTACATCATTACCTCAACTAATTGCCACCTCCTGTTTGTAAAGTCACCCTGAATTTAAGTGCAGCTAACATGGGTAAGTGACATAAATACTCTAACAAAGGCCACATCAATAAGCCTGATAGTCCCATTTTAATACTTAGCAATTACCAGTAAGCCTTGCCATGGTGTTTCACCAGTAAAAGCAAACTAGGCAATCACAGTCCATCAGGTTACTAGTGCTTATCAGCATTATCAGCATTGTACACAGTCAGGAGCTGTGAACTCACTGCAACTGCACTGTCACAGCTGCAATGCAACTCTTCAAGATGACCTTAGCCAAAATGCTTCACTTCCCAAACTTAACAGTGCATGAAAATGCTCATAGCTTACAAGGTTCCCCTGGTGTGGTGTCTTTACCCCGTGATCATCACCCACACAGACTGTATAGTATAAAGCAACAGTGACTCAATGCTCCCCATACTCAGCTGCTTATTTAGATCATAGAATCATAAAACATGCAATACAGCTTTCAAGATGAGCAAGTTACATCCAGTTTGTAGATAAGACTGTGCTGTTTAGGAGACATTCAAGACTTGTTTAACAGCTATAATCTCTGGGAGATTAAGAAATGTCTAAGATGTTTACTAAATGTCTAAGATGCTTACTTTAAATAAGCATATTCAGTTATTCTTTCATCCAAGATAACTTACATATTAATGTAAACTAAACTCTCTTCTTTAGGGAACAAAAAAGGAAAAGTGAATACAACATGCAATTTGATTCATTCATCATTGTTCCAGTACAGCCTGAAATTAAATTATACATTCAATAATAAAAAGGCAGTATTTTTTTAATGTAAGCAACAGCTCTTCAAAAATATTTCAGCTCATTTATGATGAATGAAAAGCTCTAGTGATTACGACTGGGGTTTTTAATGTAATTGACAATTAGATTAATAAAATCAGTCATATATACAATAATGTAAGAGAAACTGGAAAAAAAAATCCCAATCCAAATAGCTGACATATAATATCTAAAATCATTTGAAAGTCCTGCCATGTTTATCCTTGGTGTCATTCCACACTGCTCTCCATGACATTTCTCTACAAGAGAAATGAAGTCTTTCATCAAAAGAGAACACAGCAAATGTGTACATGGTGCATATATACAGATACATAGAAAATATCCATTTCAATGCCACACGCTAAGGAGAAAAATGCTCTCCTTTGGCCAGTGTCAGAGTCAGTCCAGAATCAATACCCAGAGAAATCACACAGATGAGATTTGCATGAAGTAGAACAATGAATATGAGAATAACAGAGAGGAAACAGATGACACAGAGGACAGAAAGCAAAGGTATTTGAGATATTCCATAATTTCATCAATTTCTAGACTTAAAACCGAATTTTACACATTGGTTACTTCAACTGTTAAATACAGTATCTACAACAGATGCTGAACTCCACAGAAATAACCTGTTCAGGGCTACTATTTAATGTTCATGCTCTATTTCACCTTTTTCCAAATAGTCACTGGAAGGCAAAAGTCAACCATTGCTTTCCATATGAGATGAGCTCAGTTGGTCAGAGCATGGTGCTAATAACACTGAATTTGTGGGTTCAATCCCTGTATGGGCCATTCCCTTAAGAGGTGGACTTGATGATCCGTGTGAGTCCCTTTTCAACTCAGAATATTCTGTGATCTGTGCTTGTCTAACTGAGTCTAAGCTACTTGTATTGTACTTCCCCTCATCATATACAGAAAGTATTATTTTTCCTTACCAACTGAATACTTGCTCTGTAGCCACTGAATACTTGAGGGAAACAGTTAATTGAATGATATGTGGCCTCTGCTTTTGTGTTTACAGCTCTGTGGAATATTAATGCAGCAAAGACTGTAATACGTCAAAAAATATGAAATGGCTTGTAAGTCTCTGTACAGCTCACCAGAAAAATAAGAGAGACAGAGCACTATCATAATATCCAAATTCTGAAAACCTGTACAAATCTATTCATAGAAAATTAATAATAATCTGCATTAGAGAATGTGTGCAAAACATAGGTTTAAGTTACAAGATACGCTTGCACGAAAGTACAGGTGTCCAACAGACATGCCTTGTTTTTTGTTGGTGGTGGTTTTTTGAATGAGGAAGTTCAGTCACATTAAACAGAATTTGGCATGCATCCCATGCAAGGAAGAATCTGTAGCTTACTTGACAGCCTTCATTAGCTTCAAGTACTTTCAAGATTTAAGAGCTAGCACATGACTCTTCCTACTGTAGCTGTATGAAAGCTTTTATTCTGTGCTCAAAAACATGCAAAAGCACTTGCATAAATTAAATACCTCAACTGTCTATCACAGATAAGAAAAGTGAAGCACCTTTTTTTTCTACTTTTTCCTTCTTTTTCTTTTCTTCATCTTCACCTTGAATTTGATCTTTGGAACCAGAAGATGCTGTAACTGCTGTAGGTTGTGGAATATCCTCTGAAAATGAAGCTGTAGAAAGGGTTGTACCAGGAGGAACTGTGACCTGCTTTACTAAAATCAAAACCACAAAAGTTAGGGCAGTACCAGAACTTTGAACACTGACATTTTTAAGTGTCCAACATAAATGAAAAAGCAGAGAGAACTGAAAATTTTGCTTCATATACCTAAACCACAACTGCTGAGTAGTGAAGCACAACATTACAAAACACGTTTCAGAACTCAATCTATGTATGATTATTATCATCAGTTAAAACGAAGTGTTTGACTACATATTTTTAAATGGGAGAAAGTGCTAAATAACAGAAAATATGTAAGCAAATACCATCTCTTTTTATAGTTGATGTCAACATCTAGTTATTTTTTTCTACCAATTCCTTATTTCCCATTTGTTTAGTTTCAGTTTATAGCTCATCATACTGGAGACTATTCCATAAATGAGTTATGCACAAAATCCTTTTTATACAGTATTCAGATCATCCCTCAACTCTTATGATTAAACTTCAGAAACTGAGCCTGAATAATATGAAACTATCTGCAGACCTAACATGATCTGTTGATTTCGCACATCCCTTCCCTAAATTCTCCACATTACCTTCAATAGCTCTTTAACCTGCTGATACAGAATTCTGGACATTGCACTATCAATCTTACCAGACGAAAGTGTACGAATCACCTCTCTTCTACATTCTGCTCTTCAAGAATCTCATCAAGGCTTTTAATCCAATAACTGTAGTGAGTAAGCATCATCAGTGCACTAGACAGTATCATCAAGGCTCCCTTTCCCAAGAAAGGATAGATTAGATGATTTTTGAACTTTCAATCCAGGCTGTTCTATGATTAACAACTGATAAATCCTTCTGATGTTACTATTATAGAATTCTCCATTCTGCATACATTTTGTTTTGTATTTCAGATATTTATTAACTTTCCTGAAGAACTGCACTTTGTTAGTTTGATACCTATCCTCTTCAACACAGAAATGATTTGCACAAATTATATTCTTATAAACGACTTTCTAAAATCATTTGAATATGAGATTTGTTCTACCAACAACCACTTGCTTGCTAGTTAGGGAAAGTCTTTGTTTCTCAGATTTTTGAAAAAATATCTCATGATATTTTTGATCTTCTGTGTCCATCTAATTTCTGTGCTCAACTACTTAGTACTTTCAAAGCTAACAAACATCTATTTCCTTCATAAGAAAAGATATTAATTTAGTCCTACTACCACTTAGATGAACTAGCTAATTAAAGGAAGATGCACATCAAGCACTTCCTTTGCCATCTTGGACCAATATACCTTGAGACCTCTCTCAAGCAAAACAGATTCTGTGAAATATCCTACACCTGTCAAGAACTGCTGCAGACTAACAGACAACAGAGAAATGTAACTAATGGTTTGGTTTAGTACATGAAAAGGCTTTACTGGTGCCCAAAGAAGCAAAATAATTCTCTGTATTCACAACATGTTAATCTTTTTAAAGACTGAATGTGCTGTTTTACCAGTAAAACATTCAGTACAGTTGAATGCTAGCATCCAGATACTATCTTAAACAATTACAATACTGACAGCATGGGAATAAATAGCAATAACTGTTGAGGGCAGAAGAGGACTTTAAAAGACAACATCCTGTATCTGAAACACTTCCATTTTGGGGAGGTTTTTCTCTTTTCTTTTTTAATATGAAGTATATAATGATGGTACAAGCTGAATAGAACTACATAGAGGAGTGCAAAGAACAAAGAAGTCCAATGGAAGGCTGGTCTAAAGCACAGAATCATAAATTCAGAACATACTGTTTCTAATTTTACATTACCACAGCTTTCCTAGTTAAGTCCCTGACCATCTGTACTTTGCACTATGGCTTGATTTGTCCATAGTAATTTTTCAGTCATGCCAGATTAAATATTCAAAGCAGCAAGAAGAGTTAGACATGCAGCAATTTCTATGGTATTACAAGGAGTTATTGTCATCAGTGAGGTTCGGGGCTTATTATGAAAGGCACTGAACAAAAACATTCAAAGAACTAGTTCCACTTCTGATTAAGTTTGGTATATGGATCTGTCAGGCCTGCAGCTCATTAAAAAGTTGGAATCAAGTAACTTGTCATAGGCACAGAACCTAGGAAAATCCAGGATTTGTAGGAAGTACCATAAAATCACATACAAAAGGTAAAAATCAAGAAGAATTAAGATAGTTTTGTGCTAACTACATCTATGTTGTATGAGAACAGCACTTTTTTCCCCACCTCCATTTCGAATTTCAGCCTGAATCAGCTCTTGTTTCAGCCCTTCAATTTCTTTCTTCAGTTTAGCATTTTCTACACGGAGCTTCTTCTCTTCTCGGAGAGATGCCTGCAAGACTAGAATTGACACATTAAAGAAACCAGGTTTCAGTAACTAGCATTCAATCACTTTGGACACAGAGGTTTCTTTTTAAAGAAAAGTGAAACATGGTGAGCCAAAAGCACGTAAGTGAAAACTTTCAAGGAGTGTATCATCAGAAATACTTAGTAATTATTTACTTTGTTAGAAATAGCCATTTTTACAATACTTACATAATCAAGTTGCCTCTCAATATACTATCTTCTCAGTCCCCTAAACAGAATCACAAGAAAAAACTCCAAGAAACCTAGAGAAAAACCTTGATGATGTTTGTAATACACAGCACCTCAATTCATGGATACAGTGAAGTTAAGTACAAAATATCAAAGTTGAAGGTATGATACTCTTGAAAGAATGCCATAGTTGTGAAAAAGCAGTAACAAACTCAGGATAATGCACGGTCTTGTGTTCTTTCCAACTCCCCTTACTCCCTTCAAATGGAATCCTGTCCTATCAAATTTCCATAGTTTGTGTCACTAATTCTTCCTCATCCATACCTCTTCTAGATCAGAATAAGCAGCTTCGAAAACAAACAAACAAACAAACAAAAAAAAAAAAACCAAAACCAAAACCCCCACAAACCACAGGACAGTGAAGTGGTGCTACTGTTACAAGTTTTATCTTGGAGAACTTGAAACACACTTTAAAGGCTGAGCACCACATATTCTCATTGTCTCCTATGAGCATTTACTGTTAACCATCTGGTTAGTAGGTTTAGCATAAGATAGGTAAATCCTTACTGGCTTTTTCCTTGAGCAGAGCAACTTGTTGCTTGAGGTACTCAATAACTTGATCAGCCTCTGCACCCTTCTGCTCCAGTCTGTTCAGCACTGCATTGTTGGCTGCCATCTTTACCAAAAAACGGGATAAAAACCTAGACAAACAACAGACAGCCTAAAATTAATAACTTCTTAATGCAATAACACTGTTATCTCTTACCACGTCAAGCAGTTCTCAAATCAGTTGCTGAATAAAAAAGCATTGCTAAGTGAAAAGCTGGGCTCCCACCTCTTAATGCAAAGCCTAAACAAAAAGCAACGTTAAACAGAATCTGATGTTTGACAGCTGCTTTCAAGCATTTTGGAAGAAAAGCTATTTTTCTTCCCAGCTGTAGAAAATGTGTTCTCCCTTCACGAAACAGAAAAAATAATAAATCTACCTTCTCAGAAGGAAAGGTATGAATATATTTGGGGAGGGGGGGAGGGGGAAGGGGGAGGAAATAAAAGGGAAAAGATTGGACAGGAAAACACTGTATCCTGTGCTTAACTAAAAAAATATATATTAAGTGTATACCGATTTTATGGAGACGAAGAAAATGGAATCATCCCACAAAAATTTCCAAACTTTTCTAATAAATTTATTCAGAATATACTGAATATTTCATACATTGTAGTTGTGCATATATTAAGAATGTACTGTTGTTTTATTTTTCATACTGAGAATTCATGAGTATTTTTACTTATCATGGATATAAAAAACTTTTATTAAGTTTACACCTTCAGAGTTATTTTAGCACCAATTTTGATTGTTCAGTTTTGTATCCACTGAAATGGAAGGGGCAGCACACAGATAACAAAGAAGCAGGGAACACAGCAAAGAGCACAAATAAATGCTGTCTAACCTTCTTTTATAGTATTCACTATTTACTAATGTTTCACAAAGTAGCTCTGCCTTGTGTACAGCCTTTATTTCTTGAAAGCTACCAAATCTGGCCTACCTTCCTTCTCAGCAACATTTGTGTCTAAACACAAGAGCTCAAATAGTGGCAACAGAATGATGAAATACAGTTACAGTCACTCATATCTGCAGCAGAAAGTACTTTTTCTCTCTCAGTATCTAAATGAGGAAAGAATCTGTTCAGTTAGTTTTCCAAACTAATAGCTGCCTCATCTGTAAATCAAGAAAACTTTTTACAGGTGGGAAGAAAAGATCTTTACAAGCAACAGTGATTTAATTCCTGCGAGGTGACTTAATACCTGTGGATTTGTCCATCAACTGCAACAAAGGGAAGAATTGGTAAGAAAATGGCAATCCAGGCACGTGTTGGCTCCTCAATTTTATCAAAATCCAAAAATGCCTTTTCTCATATCAAACTGGCAGAAAACTTCCTATTTTATTCCAAGAATACTCTAACACTGTGATCTAAATCTGGTTTCAACATACAAATATTCCCTGTTGGGATATGTAGCAAAAGTCATGCTGAAGACAAAACAGATTAGAAGTAACTGAAAGGTAAACAGATACAATCACACTCATGCCAGTGTTAACATACTGCCTCAACTGCATTCTAAGTATCAACACACATTTTATATCTGATCTTATGTTATAAATAACTCAAATCCCCACAGCAATATATCTAAATAAATAAGTAAATAAATAATAGTTAAAAAAAAACAGGAAACAAACTGCAATTGTTCGGGAATAGTGTATTTAAAAGTTCCCAAAGTAAAACTCACAAAGCCAGAGACAGACATAATAGTCAGATGATGCATGGGGTATCTGGCAAATGTAATGCATGAACCAACATCCTGCCTTCTTTGCAATACAATACAATCAAAGTCTGTTTTACACACACTGTTCCACTTAGAGGTGTAAGAGTATTACTGCCATCACACCTTCCACTCATCCACAATAGTTTTTTTCTTTTAAAAGAAAGAAACTCTCCCAGAGCAAAGAGCAGAAAAATCTCTCCAGGACAACTAAATTAATTTTTATATTCAAATTAACCTCTGCTAACAAGAAAATAATTTTGTTTTCATGGGCAGACCGAAAACAGAGAGTTTTAAAAAGGAAAACAGTGATTCCAGTGAGTTACTAATTAAGATGTCAAATAGAAACAGACATAAATCTGTTATGGCACAACACAGCATAATACAAAGCCTGGGATATTACTGTCTGCATACCAGTAAGATTTCTTGCAAGCTACAAATTCTCTCAGGGGAACACAATACTAACAGTGGAAACGTTGCCAACAACAACAGAAATGCTACTAAAACTTCAAAGTGAATAGAATTGGTACATTTTATAGATTTTAGCCAAGTTGGCTAATGAACTGAAGATCTGGAAATGAAGTTACATGATTACAATTTTCCCACTTGTCAAATAAATTTCCGTAAAGCTAGTATTGTAACAATAACACAAAGGAATAGGTATTTCCGATGCTAATATAAAAAGGCAACAGGCTGAAGTGAACTGCTGCAGGAACAAGCACAGGAACCCATACAGCAGAGTGATAAAACTGTATCCAAAAAGGGCGCATTAAAAAAAAAAGCAAGATCCACCCTTTATTATAGAACACAAAACGCATCCAAAAAAAATTAGAACTGCAACAATGAAAGTTCACAGTTTTTCTGGTTTTTTTAAAAATTTTTTAACCTTTACCCTATTGGTCTCAGCCTTAGAATATATCCAAATCAAAAACTGCACACACAAAAGACGCTTAAAACATAAACCTGGTCGTAGCTTACTCTTCAATATTAATATTGTCTATTGTTAAAAGCAAGAAAAAGCCAAAATCCCAATAAAATTAATGACAAAACTTAAAACTTAACCTCTAAAAATTAGTTTTGGAATCTATCCATAGTCTGAACATGGAACCAATTACTTTCCATTATTGGAAAAGCAATCATTAAACAGAAAAACCAAAACCACAAACAAACAAGCAAAATGAAAAGCAACACCTGAAATCTGAACACAACTGACTCCTAAAACCTAAAATAATTAGCTCTGAGCAGTTTTTTTTCCAGGAAGTTTCAAAAAGCTCAGTACTTTGAAGTTCTCATCTTTTTCATGCAATGCTTTGCTAATACCAACACACGAAGATTATAACTGCAGGAGATTTAACCACAAGTGCTGCCTCCTCCTCTCTTCCTCTCCCACTTACACATTAATTCCTTCATAATAAGAGGGTAAACTTTGACAGGTCACCACACCTGGGCAGCATCCTCCTCTGCACGGACCTTTCCTCCCACCCATCACTGCTCTTTGCTCTGTGCTCGCCATGGAGGAATCAAGTATTCCTACGGCAAAGCTAATCCTATTCATCTTTAACAAAGAGCAGGTAACAATCACAAATGGCCCAGGTGGCATTCTCTGTGAGCCATATGTTTACGGTATGTTAATGAGTGGCTGCCAACCAAGACCTAAGATTTTATTTTCTCACTAGAGGGAAAAAATAAAGATCTGCAAAAGGACATATTGGCTTTTCAATTAAGATGATCTGTTCAAATGTAACAGAACCAGTGGCTTATTCTAAAAGTTACCAACAACACAAAGGCAATTTCTCCAATGCTAACCAAAGTTCAGTAATTCAAACTATAGAAAAATACTTAATGTTAATTTCTCTTCCTAAGCTTTTGGTCTTAAATCTTAAGCAGATCTCTAATTAAACTCTTTTTCTTCCTTTGTGAGATTGTGGCAAACTTGTATGGCAAAGTATTCTACCTTCTGTAAAACACCAAGTACCAGCAATCACTTTGCTTCTGCAAGAAGTGTGTTCAGAGACTTCTATCTGAGCATCTTTTCAGAGTATGGTCATTTCTGGCAAACAATCTTACAAAAACCCATAAACCTAACAGAACGTGCCAGCTGCTTGCCAGATTCTGCTTTCCTATGCTTTGCACTTCTGTGAACTGTGAGGATACAGTGAATCAGATTTGAGAATCTCACATCACACCTTCTTATTCTGCAAGGTAAGGAACAACAGTTAGCAGGTCAAAACAGAAGAAAGCAGACTGGTATGTTTTCTTTGGCTGAACTGAAGTATCACTGCAACTAGGCAACTCTTGTAACTCATCCCACTTTTTATCATCTTGGAGAATTGAGATCCATGTTTTAAAAGTCAATTCTCTCTTAACAGTTTCTCCTAACTTCTGATAAGGTATTCTAGACCTGATGCTGTCAGCATCTTTGGCTAAGATTTAGAATACCTGATTTAACAATTTCACATTTTTGGTAGAAAAACTTAAGGGGTAGTTTTCAAACCTCAAAAATTAAAACTACATAAAAAACCCCAAACCAAAACATAGGAGAGCTACAACTAATTAGTTTTGCAATCAAATCTTAGTTTTGACTCCATCATCCCCACACTTCATTCTAAGTAAAGCAAAGAAAATCAGCAGCAGTTCCCAATTTGTGTTAGGGAAGCAACAGCCGAAAACACTTCATTACAAATTTCCAATTAAATAGTTTTATTGCTAGGACATTTTGGAAATCAGGTATATTTAGTACATTTCATGCACTTATACCTATCACTACCACAAAAGATTGGGTATTTCACTGGTTTTATACCTGTCATACATTGTAAAACACAATCATGGCTTTTACACCCAAATATTCCTTCTCAGGAAATGCAATTCTAAAAGATCACGTGATTCCAGGCTTCAATAGACAGAAAATAATCAGATTTACTTATTGGAAATGCAGGTTTTCCACAGTTTTATCTGTGGAAAAATATAATTCCTCAATTAAAAAAAAATTCCTCCATTAAAAAAAAAATTACTCTATCAAAAAAAAAGTCAGATATGGAGATGTTCACAAACAGTTTCAAAAAATATGACTTTTAAACCCATATAAAAACAGGCAAAAGTATCAATAACAAACAGTGTAATGCTGAGAAATAAGACAGAAGTATTCTAAGTATTAGATACTTTTGCACTGCATTACTGTTAAACCCACAGTTTCCTTGCTACAACAGAGCAAAGAAGACATAGTGCACTTACACTTAAATATCACTTCAAGCACATTTGAGGCATGCACATTATCAGTTAAGATTTAACTACCAGCTCACGTCTCTTTCAGAATTAAGTTTATTGTTAGCTCTGTAAAGGAAGAATGTATGCTTCCTGAATAGCAGAAAGTTCACACATCTAAAAATATGGTCCAAGACCTTAAGCAAATATGTGTAAGTATTCAAAATGCAGATGCTCACACAGGTCCCTCTCTACATACAGCAAAGGAAACCTGTCAAAACATTTTTGGCAGAACAATGGCAAACACTTGAAAAGCAACAACAAAATTAAAAAAAAAAAAAAAACAGCTGAACAAAAATACCTAGCCAAAAAAAAACTCACAAAACAAAAAAACCCCAGAAAACATACAAAAATCCCCCCAAAGGAAATGAAGACAACCCATAAAAATTAAAAATATAAAAAAAAAAAACCCAAACCAAAACAACAAACAACCCCCCCCCCCAAAAAAACCCAAAACGCCCAAACCACAACTGTATTTTTTTTTTTTCAAAATTTCAGCAATATTGGTAGATGGCAGTATAAAAAGTCAAAATCTAGAAATTATCAAATGAATCATCATGGAACCTGATTTTTGACTCTCAGTACTAGACCAGTGATTCCCTGCTAGGTACTAGAAATTTGGGCACTATAAAAGATCAAATGAAATTTTAACTACTACCCTTGTAATTTTCTAAAAAAAGAATAGTCTTTTTAATATGAGCAAAAAGAAATTACAACCTAAAATGTAAAAGGGTGTTACAAAGCATGGCAGTGCAGCTTTAGAGATTCCTAACTGCAGAAAGACATCAGAACTCTTGTCTTCCTTTCTCCCGAAAAAGTGATTGCTGTAACTGGGGCTTTAAACAGTTGAACAACCCGATTTTCTTTTCTTTTAGCTCTTAAATACAATTTATTATGTATTCATTATCTATACCCTTCCATGTAGACAGTATTGAAAGGAATCTGCCAAGTACCAAAGTAGTAGGAAAAGTTGCTCGTTTTCACCATATGTTATTTCAATGCACATCTTTGGCACTGAGAAAGTCAGAATATTTGCTTTACAGATTTTCAAACACCCAAAATGTCTAACACAGTCCATCCAAGTAGCAATGTCAGCTCTATGGAATGATTTGCCAGCTCTGGAGACTACAGTCCAAACCTTCTGGCTGCCAGATAAATCAGGCTCAATCCCAGCTGCAGACAGGTCCTTTTAGTAGTCCTAAGAGCCTACCCCTCCCTATTTTAAATGGCTGTAAATAGTAAAAACACAGAAAACTGAACTTTTTCATATTGAAAAACACTGCGGCACGAAAGAGATTTTTTAAACATGTGATGGAACATCACACAACAAAAGGCCCATCCACTGGTACCAATTTTGAGGCAAGAGAAGTTACTTAGTAATGACTATTTTTAAACATGAAGACAAGTCTGCCTTGGAAGGGAACAATGTACCAAAGCTACAAGCAAGTCATAGCATTAATGAGACAGACAAAAATCAAATCTATGAGAAGCAACGAATGAGGAAGTAAGACAGGCATACATTACAACAAATAGAGTAAAAGCATGAAGTTGACTGGCTTAATTTGCATTAAAATGGATGCCTTCGATTGATACCATAGAGATCATTAGAAACTCAACAGTCAGAAGTAAAAATCATTTTAGTATTTTGTTCAATTTGCATTTCAAGACTTTAGCAAATGCCACATTGTATTAATTAACTGCATCATACCTTAGCACGCTACAGCTGCAACACTCAAAAGGTTAAGAGTACTCGCAGTTTCATTCACATCCCTGATGTGACTTGTGCTAAATGTCTATTCAGGGAGAAGAGAAAAAGAGAAGTTTCTACTAATGCTTGCCTCAGTCCAATCCTGAATCAACTTCATGTTCTTTCCCACCTCAGAGCAGACACTCCAAGGACTAAACAAAGCAGAGACATGACTACCCTTCAGGATTTCTGTTCGGGTTAAGACAGCAGTTAAGTATTTGAATGCGGTCTGTAACAAAATTTACACCTTAATTTATTAATCTGAGAAGTCTGCCCGGTAATTCAACAGCCAAGGATGGCTCACAACAGGACTCAAGGAAAGCAATTTCTTTGCACCACTTGACTGAAGTCTCACCAGGTTCCACACCCACAGCATCTGCCAGGTCCCTTCAAGTGCCGGAGAGATTCATCTGGTTGTGCTTTGTAGTGCAGTCTGCAGTTTAAGTAGCAGCTCACATGCCAGAACAGTTGGACAGCCTTATGTGTGTTTCAGCAATGTTTATCCATCGAATCCCACTGCATTAATATTTTAATAATACTATCAAAATCTTTCAGTAAATGATCACCGCGTGCACAAGAAATTCCCACAATAAATCCCATGACTGAAAAGATGCAACGCCCACGACATCCTGCCTCGTCTCTTTGACTGTAATCACCGATTTCCAAACCCAAAACACATCCAGTTCTTTAGAACAGAAAGTTTACATCAAAAACTGACAAGTTTTTTGTAGGGTTTTTTGTTTTTCTTTCATTTTGTTGGGGTTTTTTATGCGTTTAAAAGCTTAAATTACCAAATCACAGTGTATCCAGTGGTTATATACAGATGTGTGTGCATATACAAATAAAAATACATATATTAAGTATTTGCTATTCATGTCTCAAAGTATCCCCACAAAACTTCCCTGACAGGTGATGAACTTTACAATTACAGACACACACATATGCCTATAAATTCAGAAATTTAAGAGGACTCAGCTGCATCTGGACAAGTCTGCAAGGTCAGCATATGCCACAAGAACTCGAAGAATCTGTACTGTGGTTCACCCTCTGGGGTTTTACTGGAAAAGTAAAGTGAAAGCTTTAGATTACTGTTGTAGCTACAGAATAAACTACTCATAAATCAGATAGAAGAATCAGAATTGCACTGAAATCTACCTGCTGATGTCAAGTAGAACAGTTCCTTAGGCATTTTATTGATTTTTGCAACTTTATCCTAAAAAAGTGAACATTAACACTACTTCCTTAATTTACAGCAAGTACAGCAGTTATAGAAAGGGAAAGAAAGAATAAGAATACCATTAATACATTTTATGTCTGCAATAGTCTGCATAATAATAGTATTGGTTAGGTAGTTCACAGGAACATTGATCCCCCTGCTCCATTTCAATTCATAATGCTCTTAATATCTGAAACCTGTCTGCTAGTTATCTTACATAGTCCAAGTGTGTTAAAAAAGAATCTTGAAATGTATTACTTTTACATTAGTATCATCTTTTCTACTTGTGAAAGTAGTATCTCGAAGCACAGCTAAAGGAAAACAGGATTTAACCATTCAATTTAAACAAGTGCTCAGGTTAAAAAGAACCATTATTTACACACAAAAGCACTGAGCAGACCTCATGCAGATGTATTGCGAAAGAAATCAGTGTCCTCTAACTTCAGACACGTTAGCAACTGCTGGTATTTACCGAGGCAGAAACTTTAGGTGCTCTTTATGTGGGCCAAATAAAAGCTGAAGAAAAAACCTGAAAATGTGCGTGTTTGTGTGCACATGTTTGTGTGTAACCAATGCAAGAATAATGGCAAACATCTTTTAACGGGGAGCAACAAAACTGCCAAACAAAATTTTCAGGGGAAAAGCAGATCTTGATGAACTTTGAGCCTGCAGCACCTTATTTACACAGAAAAAAATCCCTCCCCCCCACACATCACAAATAACCGTACTTTCCAATGCTGAATTTACTCACGTAATAGAATAGGATGGTATTTTAATGAAAACCTATAAAGATACAAACTAACCCTGTGCAGAGAAAATTATTTATTCAGCTGTGGAGTGAAAAGTCTAAATGAACTTTTGTATCTAAAGTGGGTTGACAACTAATCCTCAGCAGCCAGGAGCAGGTTCATGTAGCTTCAAAACCACGTGCCAGCAGCATCTACCACTTCTTTGTAGTTGTATGTAGCGAGAAGCACTTGAGGCTCACAGCTTTCAAAACTTCTAGGATGAAAATTATTTCCCCTCTTTTCATACTGATCTGTGGAGTGGGGAAAAAAAAATTCACTAAAGCAAACAAACTCCCTGTGCACTCATCTTGGATGTTGAGAGGGCTGATGTCAGCTATTAAGACTGATAGTCTCTGACAGAAGAATCCTCCAAGCAGCTTTTGGGGAATAGCCATTTTTCATTTATGGATTCAAACTACAGAAACAAAAGAAGTTTTAAGACAAGTTTAGCTAAAGTCTAATTTTGCTGTGTTCCAAATTCCTCTATTAAAAATCCAATAATTTTTAAATCAGTATTTTCAATTAAAATATGTTGGTTTAACGTCTTCAGAAGTGTTAATTCGCAGGTAAGTTTTCAGTAAAATGCAAAGGAAAAAGAAAAGATCTGTGTGTGCCTAGTTCTTATCATGAGCATTATTTTATACAGGGTCACTTGGATGCGAAATTACTTACCACTGTGATGCAGCAAGGGTAACTGAACCTCTAAGAAAAGATTAATTTCCCTGGGGTACAATTCAGTGTCATATCCTAGTTGGCAACAGTGACTTCCTTAGCGTGTGACTGTTACCAATTATTAGAGCCCTTGACACAGGTTTCAAACCTTAAGGTAGGACTAGCACAGATGTGAACCTGGGGCCTTGCCTCCACAGCAGCTGCCAGCAAGCCAAATGCAGTGCCTCTCGCATGCCACGCACCAGCCCCTGCACTCCTGTGGGAACAGCAGTCCCCAGCTGCCCCGGACAAATGAGCTGCTGAAATGATCTGTCCACTTATCTTGAGAGTCTGAAACAAGACACCACTACAAAGCTGTATATTAAACTGTAATTGAGAAACACTCTGGGATAGAAATCAGATCCAATAGCCATGGATAGTTTCCGAGAGAGGGTCCTGAAGTCAGAGACTAAGCTTTACACTATTAATTCGTACTCAGTTATGTTGGAAAAGCTCCTGATGAGAAGGAAATGGAAATAGAAGTCTTCCATAATAGGTAGTTTTATGCCAAAAGATTGAAGCAAATTACCTCAAGAAGACATGTGCTAACTTGAGGCAATTTTTGATGATGTTTAATGCATTACCAGCTGCCAGGAATTCAACTTTCCCCTAATCCAGAATAGAATCTCTGTCAGCGTTTCAGAATTCTGAGGAAAGAATGAGTTCTACAAGAATTGTGTTTAGCAGATGATGATTAAATACAGTACATGTTGCTTTCTAATATGAGCACTAGTTTAATCTTCCCTCTCTACAGTTCTGGAAGTCAAAGAACAATTTCTGGGCTGTTAATTTATATAAAGCTGCATAAGAATTTAAGAATTGAGAGTGGTGAGGCACTGGTTGAGGTTGCCCAGTGAAACTGTGGATGCCCCATCCCTGGAAGTGTTCAAGTCCAGACTGGAAGGGGCTTTGAGCAACCTTGTCTAGTGGAAGGTATTCCTGACCATAGCAAGGGGGTTGGAACTGCATGATCTTTAAGGTCCCTCCCAGCCCAAAAACATCCACCATGTGCCAATCCTGAAAGGCATGCCTTTTTAAGATGGTTTCTTTGTGGGGGTGGAGGAAGTCAAACCTGGCATTTAGAAAAAATCCTATAAATTGATTTCTTTGTGTGTTGGCCAATCACCTGGTATTATGGAGTATTATCCAGCAGCAGGCCATGATTTGCATCATAAACAACTGCCCTCTAGAAAGAACAGGAATCTGGCACACTGAATTTTGTAATCAAGAGTGACAGCAATTGCCATGCCTAAAACCAGTTATAACTGCTTAGAAATTTCTAACTGGACTGAATTTAAAAACATTTCCTAGAACCACAGAGCATGCTCAGGCAAGGAACTTCTCCTATTTAAATATAAACATGGATGTTTGACAGTTTAGGAATACTCAAATGAACATGGTGACAATCTCAAAACATTTGCAGCTATCAAGCTACCAAAGCAAATTAGCACATTTTTATTATACTCAAAAAACCACTTTCCCTTGTTCTATCTATTAAACTGACACTGGAGCCACAGGGGCTGTATTGTCATGAGGAAAATACCTGCCTGCAATATGTTTCATGCTTGTTATAGACTTCACCATTAGAAAACTTTATGGCTCAAAAAGCATAAAGGCAATTAATAACTCAATCAATTAACACAACTCTACACCACAAAAACTACAGAGAATGACTTCTCACCTGGGAGTCTATTACCCTGCCACGCCTGTCTGCTCCAGTGTAAAGAAAAAAAAAAAGTTCAAACTTCTACTTTCTCTAGAAAACAAGTGTGAGGGACACAGGATATAAGGAGAAGCAAGACAGGAAAGGCCTGACCAGCCACATTTTATTATAGGCAAACCACCTCAGCTGCTCAAGAGGCTGCCCGAGCAATACTCACGTTGAACTCATATATACTCAAGACCCCTACAACTGGCACAGAGATTTGCCTTTGTCCAGATTCCCCTTTCCTGTCTCTCAACTTTTTCAAAACACTTCAAAGAAGATCAAAAAGCTTGAAAGAAGTGCAGTTGTTTAGTCTATAGAAGACAAGATAAATGGGAGACCTAGTCTTGTTCTTCAAAGAGAAAGCAAGTTGGTACGAGCATGGGACTAAACTGTTCACCAGGTCTGATGCAGACATGAAAAAGAAAGCAAGATTTAAGTTCTGGAAAACTTTCAAGTAAGAGTAATAGACTGAACAGGCTGGCTTTGGAGGCTGTGGAATATCCATCACTGGAAGGTTTTAAAAACAGGCTAGGCAAACAACTGTCAGAAGCGATTAAGTTATAATAGATGAGAAGATCTTTTGCTCCTTTTCTGCTAAGGTTTTCTTGTAACACCCAGTGTTAAAAACCCAATCACATTTCTGTCTTTTACATGCCTGTGTTTTATTTAACTTTAAAAACCATGCAGTAAAACCTACCCTTCTGTGATATTTCCACATATTCAAGTGTATTTATTTGGGACAACATAATACACATCAAAGATTTGCTAAGTGTGAAAGCAGGATAAAGAAACCACCTGTGAAGTAAAATACCAATGTATTCAATTTACACTCACTCTGAATAAACTAACCTCTAACATCATAAGGCAGACAGCACTGCATTGTTTTGTCTTCCAAGAGAAAAAATTGTTCAGCTGATGACTTACTGATCTGGAGTCACTTTAAGATTTTCCTTGAAGGAATTTTTTTTTTAAAGAAAGCACTTTTCCCCAAGCACAAAATAATATAACATTAAATATTACAAAATATTAATAGAAAAAAAGACAGCAGGAGGCTACTTTGAGACGTATCCAAGTCTTTTGTAAACTATATTTAATTACGAGTAAGTATGGCTTCCATCACACTGGAGGGAAAAAAGCCATCAGAGACCTCTTTCCTCCCCCTGCTGTTTAATACTAATGTAACCATGGAAACAAAAAATAAACACTGATTTCCCCCCACCCCCAGTATGACAGGAAATCTAACAGCAGAAATGTTTCTTGGTAAAGGTAAGAACCATGCAGGTAACTGTTCAGAAGAACACATGGGTTTCTGGGGGTCTCTGCTGGACTGACTTCATTTAACTCCTATCACTACAAGAAGCAAGAGGTGCTGTTTGCTTTGCTCACATGATGCTCCTATCAGCTGTCCTCTGTGCTGACTCCTCAGTTTTATCTATGTTGGCTAGTATTTGACCTTCTTTAGGTTTTAGGTAACACTCCCTTAGAAGAGACAAACATGAATTAATAGCTGTGACATAAAGCAATCAGATCATAATCAGGAAAGTTAAAAAATATTATGGCCGATACCAGATTTGTCTTTCTGCACACGTGACTAATCCTTCTAATGACAACTGTTTTATGTTATTTTCATTACAAAGGTATTTCCCAAGTTTGTTCATGGGGACTTATAAAGTAGGTGGGATTTGCAGGCATACAAGAACTCAAGTCTTCTTTTCATTCTTGGCCTTGGATAACATTTATCTTGTATTTTGCATCTCAATATGTGTTTTTTCTTGTCAATTCAAGATCCACCCTTCAGTCTGATGTCAAGCTTTCTCAGACTAACATGACATAAAATTATTTATTCTACTTTAATGTGGAAAGGGCAGGGAAGCTGAGAAACCAATATTTTTCTGATTTGGCTCTACTGGCAATTAGTAAATTTACATAGAGCAACAATTTTAGAAGTGGTTTACAGATTCAGAAAGAAAACACAAATCATTGCAGTTGATTATTACCTTATGTTATCTCTCATGATCTCATAATTCAAAGCATCACAGTTCCACAGTATAAAATGTGCTGGGTAATAAAAGTACAGAAATACTTTGAGGCATGTTTACGATATTTCCAGAAACTGTTTTTAAAGCTTCCTGCTAACTGAAATAAGTGTACTGTATCTCAGTGTGTTACAGTCTAATATAGAATCAAAGTTTTTAACTTTCTACTTTAGTCCTGAATTAAGAAACAAGAACACACAGCCCAACCCCCAAAATTGCAAACAAGGTCTCAGTGAAGTTTAGGAAACAAAAACAAAGGAAAGATTAAGAGATAAGTTGGAACACCCAGAAAATTATTGTAACAATGTATCAAATAAGTAATTCAGTGTATCAAGCACATAGCATGAAATTTCAGTGATAAACTATAGTCAAGTATATATATTTCAACATTCTCTAAATTAGGACCCTGTCCTGCACAAATGTGATTTCACCAAGGATATTAAGCAGGCAACTTTAGAAAGAATTGAGAGAAAGTAAAGGGAGCTGTGCCACCAATACATCTTGCAGGATGGAGCATTACAGGGTATCTTATGGCTTTCTTTTCAGGAAAACATAATATTGTGAAACTTGCAGATCAGTAGTAGAAAGTTAAAGACTCTAGTAGACTAGAATGCATAAATTTTTGACTTTCAAAAATCATTTTAAGAAAATGCTGTGATTTGATTTAAAGGATTTTGCAAAGCATAAGAAGTCCCAGGGGGTTGCTTGCTTCCCCCCATCACGGCATATAATTAACTTAATTCCTAGTCTTGGATAACACAACTAACTGAAATGACAATGACATATTAAGCAGACTTCAGTCAAATATATTTAGGAGAAAAGCCATTACAGACAGTATCTCCTAAATCAAAAGGATTAAGAAAAATCCACAGACTGCTTAGCCCTCCTTTGATAGAGGCCCTAGGTTAACTTGCCACTACTAAATTCATACTAAATTAGAATTATATCAAAGCTGTATCATCGTACCTTTCTGCATTAAACTTATTTTTTAGATTGTTTTCCCACTCAAATATGCTTCATGAACAGAAGCATCAAGTTTTCAAGGCTCTAGGCATCTCGAGTCCTATTATTCCAATCTGATGGACTATTTTCAGATTTGCACAAATTTTTTTAGCAAATACCTTTTTTCATTTGATACCATTTTTTCCACACAATCCACTGCTTTCAGTCTGGAGAATGAGAAGTTGTTTCCTTCTCTCTTTACATTTAAAGGTGTAAAATAAACAAAGATACCTATAGCAATGTATGGAAAATATGCACAAAGTTACAACAGGAAAGAGACATTCCAGAGCATAAATTTGCTGAAGATAGCTTTAAGAATAATTTCTGTCTTCAACATCTTGTACCTTCAGGATTCAGTGTTGCTAAAACATCAAAGCAACTCACAAATATATTGCTTAAAAATCTCGTAAGTCAAAATTACTGCAACAAGAATATATTGCTAACATGTGACAAGGTGGAGAGAATATATTATGATGAAGCTGTATTGACAAGCAATGACCCTTGAGGCTACCTAAAAATATACAACACTGCCTCAACTTAATACAGATTTCATGCAAGTATCCTGAATCCCAGAACTATTTGTGAAAAGCAATGAGTTCACTTAAAAGAAAACAACAATCTCTGAGTTAAAAAGAAAGAGCAAGAAATGCAGGTATTACTTAGTTTGCAGTAGCATTGTCTTTATTTTGCCAGATGCCAAACCCAGTTCAAAACCACTTACTGATGAGCCTCAGGTATAACACTACCTGATATATTCAGTACTGATATATACAGATATATATACTGATATATACCCGATATATACAGTGCTTCAGTAGCGTTGCCATATGCTAGGGAGCTGTGGAGTGGCAACATAACTACAAGCTCATCCCTGTTGATCCAATGCACGCATCCCTGCACAGAACACGTGTTGTGTGTTAAACCTTGTAAGTATCTCTACTGAGAGTGGACCGAATACTTATTTGAGTTATACTCTGTTTTTCACTCAAGTCTATGCCAAAGTATAACGAACGTTATTCAATTAACCAAAAGTGAGGCAGCATCTACTTTTCCCTAAGTAATAGCAAACGTCAGTGGATACTCCGTGCACGTACTTTGCAGGCTAATATAGCATTTTCTTGAACAGCCCACCACTACGCCGCTTCCAAACCCTCATTCCAGGGACACAGCTGAATAAAGGAACACAACCGATTTGAGATGAACCACTTCACGTGCGGGCGCGTCCTCCACGCAAAGCGCGGGATGTGAATTTACAATGCCGCCCTACAGCTACAGCGAACGTCTAGCCCTG
>NW_008238448.1:2033131-2064296 GCF_000691975.1 Corvus brachyrhynchos | reverse complement strand
GCCGCCCCCCAGCGTCGGGCGGGGGAGCAGCGAGGCGAGGCCCGGCGGGGGCACCGAGAGCGCGGTGAGGGCAGAGCGCGTCCGGCCGAGGCCGCGGCCCCGCCGGGACACTCACATGAACCGAGGAGCCGCCGCCGCTGCCCGCCCGGGGAAGAAGGACCCGCTCCCGGGGCTGCTCCAGCGAGTGCCTGAGGTTTGCAAGCAGGCGCCCCGGAAAGCCTCGCTCCCCCTCAGCAAGCACAGGGCTAAGGCGCCCAACGCGCCGTTCCCGAAACACTGGCAGAGCACGCATACAAACACACGGGGGAAAGGGTGTTAAGCTCTCTCTCTCTATCTTTTTTTTTTTTTTTTTTGTTTTGTTTTTTTTTTGGTTTTTTTTTTTATAAAACAAAAAGGATGCTCAGGCACCGTGCAGGTCGACCCTATGGTCCTACAGCGAGCGGCTGGCGGAGCGCAGTGACGTCGCTGAGAGGGCGGGGCGCGGCGGGGGCGGCGGCTCTCGCGCAGGTACCCCCCGGCCCCTTTTCCTTTCCTCGCTCCCGTTCCCTTGCCTCTGCCCATCTTGCCCCTCCATCCTTATCCTCTTGCCCATCCCTATCACCCTTCCCTTGCTCAGTCCCTCTCCCCATCCCCTTCCTTCATCCCTGTCCTCTTCCCCATCCCTATTCCCCCTTGCCCATCTCCTTACTCCTTCCCACCCCCTTCCACCATCCCCTGCCCCGTCCCCATTCCCTTTCCCTTCCCCTTCTCCAGGAGCTCTCTGGCCAGTGAGTTTGTAGCAGCGCAGGGGGTATCAGGGTCCCCAGCATCTCTATGAGTTATTTAGAGAACCGAGTGAAAGTGTTTTCTCTTGTGCCAGGTTTAGTTGCTGGGATAAATCAAATGGTGACAAACCCCATTTTAGGTCTTTATTGGGACAATGACGTAGCACAGCAGGCAGGCTCTAAACAAAAGACACTAATAAACAGGTTAAAGAAACAACAAATTTATAAAGGAGGGAAATGGGACTAAAAACCTATTCATCTATCTAATTGCTTATCAAAACCGATTCTATATGTTTTCTTCGAGCTGTCCAAGTGTTGCTATTTTTTTCCACTGTGCAAGTGGAAGCTGTGCAACTTGAGGTGTCTGTGTAAATCTCACCAACTCTGACGCCTGGTTTTCAAAGCAGCAGTGTTTTAATGTATGTAGTAACGTTGTAAAAGCTCCTAACAGCACCAGTAACTTATGCAAATACCTACACTGAATGCAGAGGCATTCATGTATGTGTGACAAAATTCTCCAAATATTACTGATACATAAGCAATCAGCAAGGATTAAAAAATGCTGTTTCACTTGAGTGATGTTCTAATATCGCTACAAAGGAATTACTGTTCAGCATTTTCACAAAATAACTTTTCAAATATAGTTGGAATACTTCTTACTTCAATGAATGTTAGAGAAGTTAGAAAATTTTATAAAAGAAGATGTTTTGATATAAAATCATAGGGGAAAACATTTAATTAAAAACAGTACTGCTGACATGTGGATTTTTTTAGCAACATAATGGCATTTTGTAGTAGATGCTTATACTGCAGATGGAAAAAAGAATCTCATCTCATTGTTGTGATTGTTCTAACAAACCCTTATCTATTTTCTGTGCTCCCGTCCATAGGAATCAGAATTCAACTTTTCTTCAATACCTGTTCTGCATTTTAATAAACTTTGTGAAATCACTCAGTTTCGGGGTTTTTGTGAAGTAGCAACACTAGTTAGATTGTATTTTCTATTTCAGTTATTTTATCAAATTAATAATTACTGTAGTTGCAGCAGAAATATTTTAAGAGCAAAATTATTTTGTGTAAGAATTTCCTCTTACAAAGTAGCCTACCATGATTTAATGAAGAAGTATAGGATGTTTGGGCTACCTGCTCTCCTAAAATTGCTCTCAATTGCTTTAAAACTAATTCAATAGCAGTATTGATTATAATTATGTCTTAATTCTGAAAAGCTGCCTTCCTTAGGTAAGGGATATTTACATCTGAGTACTCAGGAGGCATTTAACTAAGTAGCATGTCAAGTTACTAATGGGGCTACTTGCCATTATTTCTGCATGTGGATGCTTTAGGAATTTACTGATGTGTTTTACTGGATGGATTCATTCAGGTTGGCCTCTTTATATGTGTAATATTTTCTTCTGAGAATCAGATTTATTATGTTTTGACTTTTTTTCCTGAGGGCAAAGTTCTAAGTGTCCATTAACTTGATCACCGTAGTACTGCTGCAGTGAAGAAGTTGTAACCGATGTTTCTAGAAGAGGCTGACTTCTGAAGAAAAAACATTTGTTCTCTGGCAGCAGTAGATATTCAGAGGAGCAAATAAATTGCTCAGTAGATGGAGTTCCATTTTGTATTTTATTTGTCATTTTTGGACACCAAACAGCTATCTAGTGCAAGATTTTCAAAGTAGTTCTAATCTGAATATTGGAACAGGAATTTCTAAAGGTCTTTTTTTTTTTTTTTTTGTTCTCTGATTTTGATGTTGGTTAGTGGTTTTGTGCGCTATAAAGGTTTCTAATGGGGATTTAGATGAAAGTAGGGAGCTAGGGAAGGTTTTTCAGAGGTGGGATGCAAGAAATCCTCTTCTGGCCTTCTAATCTTTATGCCAGCATGTTTCACAGCTGTGATAGACTGTCTCTCATAGATGGGATAAATGGTGCTTTGGAAACAGTGACTCAGTGATTTTAGATGACCATAAGACAAGTCTTTGCTTCCTCTTCCATCCTAGCTGTTTTGGATTATCAGAATTGGATTTCCAGAATTCAGTCACAAAATTGAATTTGCGTTAACTGGTTCTGGTGTTAGTTTAAAATAACAAACCTTTCTTCTTCTCTTCTTATTTTTATTTGAAAGTCACAGGGAAGTTCTGCAGGATATAATTAATTCCTTCAAATCATAAAATTAATGCAGTATGTGTCTTTTCTGTGCAGTAGAAGTGAGTTTGAAGTATAAAACTGTGTACATTGAACTAAGGACAATGTGTTTATAGTTCTGCTAGACTTTGATGTGGAGTGAAAAAAGAAACCAAAACCAACCAAACAAACACCCTCAATTTAAAGTAGTCAGAGGAGAGCTTTTTTCAGATGAACTTTTAAAATATCTATAACCATACTTTTTGAATTTGGAAATGTCAGTAAGTTACTAGAGAAATGTTGAGACTGAAAAAAATTTGTTAAAAAACACCCTTTCATTTAAGCTGTAATATAAGTCCCTTTCTAAAGGTGGTGGAAGGCTTAAGTTTGGGGTTACTTGTTTTATTTTTCAACTTAGTCCCTGGAATTTATGTAAGTGGAGAATTAAGGAGAGATCAGAGTTTGACTGTGAGGGCAGCAATTGACAGAACTGGCTGGTTTCCATCATCATCAGAGAAAACTTTTTTCATTGCTTTCTTGGTTTCCCTGGAATTAATTATGTAGTAAGAGAATGTGGTTTATTGCATACCTTTTAAAATTCTTTATTGATTCCTTTAGGTAGGCAACAGGAAAGTTTGTTTGCTTATCTGATGTCTTGCTTTTTGCCCATCTGGTTTCTAACCAAAGGAGCAGAGTGAAAAGTCTGCAGTTACCTACTTGAACACATTGTAGGTGCTGTAAATTCCTCCTTGTAAGCCAAATGATCTGGAGTGCAAGGAAAGTTTAATCACTTAAACTAGTTATTGAATTGATAGTATTTAATAATTCTTTTCATTAAAATTCCTTTCTTAAGTGTCAGCTGAATGCAGGTACAATGTATTAGAGAAGTATTCTCTAACATTTTTCTATGGTAAAAATGAGAACATTTTACCTCCGTAAATATATTGTACACAATATATATATGTACCTATTTACCTTCTTAGAGACATAATATATCTTGCTGCTAGACATAATCTTACTCTTCCTTACCTCCACTCTGATTGTAATAACCTGGTTTTGTTTTCTTTTAGAGCAAGCATTAGAGGACCATTGTGTCAAGCAAGATTATGATTGCATCTGTAACCTATAATATATATTTTCTTTCTGAAACCGAATAGTTTATTTGGCAGACTTGATGTTTCTTAACGTGGAATGTTAATGAATAATAAAAAATGGGGGTTCTTGTTATAAATACGCTGTTAAAGGTTTCCAGTTGGAACCTGCTACACGCCAATGAATCTTTGTGCTTGCACTCAGTCCAACTGATGTCTTTCCAATGGAAAATTCTAACTGTAGTGTGCATTGTTCACATCGTAAAATAAATCATCTGCAAAAAACTATGAAATATTCATGAGATATGAAAGTATTGAATCTTTACAAATAAGACTTTTAATACAAATAATATAATAAATATTTCAGTGCTCAAAGCTGTTTCAGATTTTTCTTCCTTTTTAAAGTTTGATCCTTAATATTATACATTCATATTTAATATGGTTATATTTATTAGAATGTAAAAGTACGTATCTCATGTCTGTTTCTTTGGGGGGGAAAAAACCACAAATGAGATCAGTCTTTTATATTTGTTTTGTATCTTAAGTTGGACTGTATTAGTTAAAATAGAAGGTATCTTTCATAATTTCCATTTGTATAGACTTAGTAAATAAGTTTGGTATGTAGGGATCTTTGTGCAACCTATGTGGAGTTGCTCTCAGTTGGGATTCACAAATAAATTTAGTAGTTTTTTACTGGGAATTTTGTGCTTTGAAGAAGATTGTTCCCTTAGAATAATTTTGAGACACCAAATTGTTAAGTGTTCTGTTTCTCCTGTGTGACTTCCTGAGGAAAAGAAAAACATTTTAATTGCATTATTTAGTAAATAACTAGTAACTTGAGTCTGTATCTTTTGCTGATAAATTTTTACTCTGCTTTCTCTATTTAAGGAACACGAATAGCTCCGAAGAGCTTAAGATTGTGTGAAAAATATGTTTCCTTTAAAAGACACTGTGATGGGTGCCTCCACCTTCTTTGCCTCAGCTCTGCCACATGATGTCTGTGGAAGTAATGGCCTCCCTCTAACACCTAACTCCATAAAAATTCTGGGGAGATTTCAAATCCTTAAAACAATCACCCATCCCAGACTTTGCCAGTATGTTGACATTACCAGAGGTAAACATGGTGAGTATCTGTTCAATGAACAAATTTTGTGTATGATTGTAGTTTTGGTTTTGGGGTTTTTTGGTGACAATATAATTTAAGGTGACTGAGCAGAATACTGCCTTCATAGCACCAGAAGGTGGCCAGTTTTCAGTCTCAAAATTCTTGAATACCTTTGCTATGACCAGCAGTATTAGTCCTTTTGTGTCTTCTTGATAGACTCAAAGCAGAGATTGGTTGTCTGTTCTGTTTTGTGTTACATTAACTGGTAAAAGAAGAGCGCTTTCTTCTTTTTATACCTCACTAAAATTCCTGTACTCAATTGCTCTGCCATGTCTTTGTGTGGAATATAGAAATACATGTATTTTTGATGGTGAACTCCTAACCCATGTTCATGTTCATCTTGTGAACATTTTCGTGTGGTGGTTAGGTTTCTTGTACTTGATTTGCAGCTGGTGTTGTCATCTCATGTGCTGGCTGCAAGCTTCCTGTATTATTATTATCTTTTGATTTCTTCAAGATTTCTCCCACTAATGGTTACTTTATTCCAGTACAGGTTTGGGATTTTTTTCAGTACCTGTTATCACACTTATTGTTAGCTCAAATAAAACTTCAGTTGTTTCTTTCTGCTCTAGATATTCTGTTGCAAGCTCAGCAGGACTACAGCACTTAATTTCCACAAAAAGGCTGCAACACCTGTGAGAATTTAAGTCATTGCCACCTTTAACTTTTAAATCAACAATGCTCTCATACAAAAGTGCATTGTATGTATTTGATTAGCTACAGGGTCTCATAAAGTAGAGCAAGTAATTTTTTCCCCTTTAGAATGCAGTATGATGGAATGCTTCAGATTTTTACAAAATTAGGATATTGCCAACTCCAGATACTGAAGTATTCTATGGGTCAGGGAGTTCTTTATGTGTTTTCCTTTGCCCTCAACATGTAATTTTTTACTTACGCAGTCAGGAGGTCTAGAAAATTTAATAATTTTCATTTGTATTTACTAGTATCTCTTGAAACAAAAACTGGGATTTTCTCACAATATTGTTTGGGATGAAAGATTAGGAAGTATTAACTAACATAACATTTAATAAATAATAATTAAACTTGGCCTTTTTTACAACAAAGAGTAAATCACATGAAAATTCATGTGTGTTTATAAAAATGGAGAAAAAAAAAAACCTTCTTATAGTTAAAGTAACTTGAAGGATAGCAAATAAAATGTCTAACCATGAAGTCAGGAGAGTGTTCTGTTTTAACAGTGGTTAGAATGGCAGCTAATAATTTTGAAATAACATGGGAAATTTAGTGGCAAATTTTGTCATTTCGATACTGACAGAATTCTCCGTGTGTCAGTTCTATGCCTAATGATTTTAATGTTTGTGGAGATTTTTTTTGCAAACGTCAGTTTCTACTATTGCAGAGAAATGTGAGAGCAGACTAGGAAAACAATGCAAAAAAAATTAGATGTATGAATTCCCCCAAAAAAGACTTCCGAGGGGGGAATATAAAATTAAAAGAAAAACATTCTGATGGATTTTTTTTTCTGTAAAAGTAAACTTTTTTCAAATCTTTGTTAGCATTGTAGAAGACAATCTCAATTTTTTTCCTTCCAAAGCAAGCTTAAATGGTCTTTTGATTTGAAAAAGGAGAAACAGAGTTGTGTAACAAGCTTTCCAGCTTTAATGTGATGACTTGTGTTCCTTAATTTTCCATCTTCATCTTACTGTAACAGTCATGTTACAAAAATGTTTGTAATAGTTTAGTTTGATTTGGCTTTGAATGTGAACATTGACTGCTGGGTTAGTGGAAGTAGCAAAGCTTCTTTAGTGGTTTTCTCACATGCCCCTGTAATCAGTGCAACAGTAGTTTTGGTTTTCCCTTTATGTTCAGAGCCAGCCCATCAATGTCCAGAACATGTGGGATCCCTACAGCTTCGTGTTGGGCAAGGGGTGCTAGAGCTCATAATGTGCTCATTGGCCCATCAGGACTGAAGCTCCTGTGCTCACCCTGAGTCCCTTTTTTCAAAGCTGGGGTTGCTTTGAGTTTCTTTCATCAACCCAGCCACAGATTTCTGCAAATTTATATATGCTCATCTTTGAGACCTCTGTTCAGTCAAATCTGACTGACATTGGCTGAGGGCTTCAATATTTGTTGGGAGATTACTGGATGCATGGATGGTTGGATTGACAGTGCTTTGCATGAGGAAACTGGAAAGATAATTTCCTGTATCTCATAAATAAAAACTAGTGGTGTTATCAATAAGTTGTACATCTTGTAACATTTAATTGTATGTAATTTTCTGTACAACGTATGTCAAAATACTTCAATGTCTGCCAGATAGGTAGAGTGAGAAGTCTGTACTCTTGGAGTTTCATTTGGATTCCAGTCCTCTTACACTTTTTTGTTTACCAATTAGAGAGACTGGTTGTGGCGGCTGAACACTGTGAAAAGAGTCTGGAAGATTTGCTACGAGAAAGAAAGCCTGTCAGGTGAGGTGTCAAGCTAACTCAAATCCACTCATCATTATTTTACATCTCATCTGTGGCAAAATTCTGGACCATCTTTTAACTTTACTGGTTTATATAAATTTCATTCTGTTAAAGTTTAACCTAAAGACATTGTTTGTCAGACAAAATATGCACCCAAAGAGAGAATACTCATTTCTGTGAAATTTTGTTATGGGGAACTTGCTTATAATTGAAATATATTGTAACTTATACTGTAGTCTTGGGTTTCTTTTTAAGAATAAAATCAGACCTATGGCAGGATAAGGAATCTTCGCATCAATTCTTAGAAAGTTAAGTCTGCTAGGTGATGAAATACAACTTCCACCAGAATGGATGGAATTTGTTGTGTGTTTTTTATTTGTAGAAATCTGCTAATTTATCATCCAGAAGGTGGACAAGATATTATGCCAGAGTGCTAATAAGTGATTTGAATTTGGGTTTATGTAGTCACTTCAGCAAGGCTTTGGTCCAAACCAAGTCCAAAGGCTGTCAGGACTATTTGCTTAAATAGTAAGAGGTATAGAATAGTTGAGCTTTATCTTTAAAGAAATAAGCAAAAACCCAAACTCATTGTCAGGCTTGTTGCAAAAAGTGTTAACTGCCATTTTGAAATCTATCACTATTATCTTTGAAACGAAGAAGTGGTATCTTGTCCAAGATAATATGTGACACAGAAAATGTGAAGAGTGGAAGGAGATTAACATTATTTCCCTTGGATAGTAAGGCATTTCCTGCTAACTGGCTGGTTAAGAACACGGAAAATACATAAATATAAAACACATTTAGAAAAATTCAGTTTCGTTTCTAAAGTTTGTATCAAGTGTTAGGTTTCATCGCTCTTGATATTTATGCAAACATAGAGATGATAATTACTCAGTAAAATAATTGACAATTTTTTTGTCTTCCTGGTTAACATGAGGCATCTCAGGTGGGCTGTGTTCAATAAGGTACTATGCTACTGTGACTTCCTGTCGTCCATCCTAAGTTAGCTATGTATAAATGGAATAATACTGGATCTCTAGCCTTTTGAGCCTTGCAGTCCCTAAATAGAATGCTAACAATGTCTGGCAGAGATACATCTAAATGCCTTGTGTTTGTGTTAGCATTTTGTGAACTTGAACTTGTATGACAGTGTGTGTTGCAGAGGGCTGTAGCTTGAGGAGTGTTAGCTTCCATTTTTTTCTTAAGATAGAGAGGTAGTTAGGTGTAAAGGGTTTTTCATGTGTGATATATGCTATAGTTCTTCAAACAATTTTGCATCAGGTTCCTAATGTGCAAAGTTCCAGAGGAAGTTAAAGCATCAGAAGCTCTTTTCATTCTTTTAAATTCAGTTCTCACACTGTTCTTTGAGCATGTGTGTCTTACTGTCAGATGAGAAATAGTCCAGACTGCTTGCTTACTTCTAGACTGTTTGGAAAAAACTTGCATGTAGTTATTTCAATTTGCTTTGAATTGCTTGATGCAGTATACTTACTCAGATTCTCTGACAAGACTTCCTCAGATAACAGATGTGGTCTATATGCACATCCATTATGCCCTTCTATAGTAGCATGTCTCTTGTGGCATCCAGAAGGATTTTTTAGGTTTTTTTAGATAGCTTTCTAAGGTATGAAACTGTGGGTTTTGGCATGCTGAAGGAAGCTACTTAGTTTGTGGTGTTAGCTCAGCTCTTTGAGCGGTGTCTCGATTGAGAGTAGTTGCACAAAGCCTGGCTTTATTTTTTTCCTCTTGTCTTGAGATAGTTTTTACTGTAGTAAATTATTCTATTATCTGGTCTTTCTTTTAATGAGCCAGTTGGGATTTCTTCTGGAAGTTGTACCACCTGAGGTATAGGGCTAAAATATAGTCTGTATGTGTATCCATAGTTTTAAGAGACATTAGTGATTCATCTACTGTAAATTACAGCTTTTGCAGTAGTAGCTAAAGGATAAATTATGTTCACTTCAAATGAAGTTTCTTGCAAAACTGACGTTTTCCTTTTACTTCTGTTTTTTTTATGAAAACAGATTTTTTTGTTCCTATGGAGACCCAGAAATTTCCAGAAATAAGTTGGATGGACCAATGCCCAGTTATTGGTTATGTGATCTGTCTATATCAATTACTATTGGAGGAAGTATTTGGCTTTTTTATTAATTCTGATTGCATTGGTCAGTGATAGCATCGCTGGCTACACATCCGGAGTTGATGTGTGTGCTATTGCAATTAATTTTATAAACTGTTCATGGAATGTGAGAAACTGCTCTTCTGGTTCCTAGATTAATTTCCCTTACACTTGCCAGTAACCTAAGTCCTTTGCACCTGTACCACAAGCTGATGTAAAATCAGCAGGAAATCTTCTACTATGTTAGTCCTGAAATTCAAGACATTACATTATGGACTGTCTGTCTTTCTATACATTTTGGAAAACAGGCCATACAGCTGTTTGGTAGTTATTTGCAGTTAATCTTTGCTGAAGTCATGCATCAGGTGTAGCATACATTCCTTAATATATGAATTATATTTTTAAAAAAGAAATGTAGCAATGTTTTTTCTTCAATTACCTTCAGACTTTCCCCAGGTTTTCTAATTCTAATAAATCAGTTGCACATAGGGATCAAACACTGGAAATTAGAGCTTCAACTGTTTGCTTTATCTGCTCTGTCACAGTTCAGAAAGTCATTTTACTGAGCATACCACCAAACATTTTCTAGAAATTGGACTTGTGATATATTCAAGAATTCATTCATTCATTACCTAACAATACCATGTCAGCAGTCCCCAGGAACTGCAGAGATAGTTTGTCATTGTCCTCAAAATTAACATGCTCAACTTCATTTTCAAAGATTAATGCAAGTAAGTGTTTGGTAATTTATGGCCAGATTATTTTCTGCTTTGAGTGTTGCATATTTGGGATCCTGGAATAAACACCTGCTGCTGTTAGAACTCCTATCAGGTAAATTTCAAGAACTCTCAAAGGGAGGAAATGAGTGTTGGCTCATCACAATTCTTACTGTAGGTAACCAGGTACAGAAAAGGAATTTAATACAGCTCTTTAGTGTTTTCTGTTTCAGAGGATAGCCATGTGGACATTGTAACTACAATTAATGCTTCTAAAAGCGACATTAATCCTAATTTTCTTTACTGTGCTTCCGTAGGGCATCACAGTAACAGCAGGGGAGCTCTTTTGGAGTTGTGTGCCACAGGAAATTCAGGCTGCAGCCATGGATATGGTATGATAAGGGTAGGATAAGAATTTTAGGCACCGATATCCCATGTTTCACCAGACTAGTCTCCATTGTCTTCTCAGAGAGCGATTGTAGTCTGGGTCATTGTTTCCTGCTTGTACATTCTTGATTTGGTGTCCTATGTGTTGTTGTGCTCACTGCAAGGATGCACTTCATTTCAGTTTATGATAGTCACACTAGTGCAAAATCAGCTCTCTGAAGTATGTTCAGTTAAATGTTTAAAGGGCTGGGAATATATGTATAGTTGCACAAAAATAGTAAATACCTGATTTAAGCTCATCATGGTTTATTGCTGTTCAGAGATTTGAAAATGTGTCTCAGTCTAGCTGGCTTCCTGTCTTCTTGCACATACAAGGATTTTTTTCTTGTGAATGAATTGAAAATAAGTCACAAAAAGTTATGGCAGGTTGATGTTTTATACTTTAACAGTCTCACTAAAGGTAGTGGCAATCAAAATTTTCACTTTTCCAAGTTGCTAGTTATTTTAGCACTGTTGATTTCAAAGACCAGAATGTGGGATGTACATTTATCCTTAAGGTCCCCCATCTTTTAAACACATTTCCAACTACTCCTTTGAGATACCTTTTCCAGACAGTGTTAAAGGAATTATTTTCTCTGCTCCTGTGCTGTTATAAAAGGAGTTGTGAGCATTTCCTTTTCTGTCATGCTTGAAGTGTGTTTCTTCTTTGAAGAAGTTGGTCTGCACTTGTGTTCATAACAATAAAAATGCCAGCAAATACTGACATTCAGCAGACTTTTGGCACCTACAGTACAGTTTCTGGTTTGGTCTTCAATTTGTGGCTTGGACAGTCTAAGTCTATTCCTTTCTTCAATAAAATACAGTTGTCATATGTTTTGAAAGTCATGGTATTGAAGAATTACTAGTGGACCATCAGAGATACAAGGTATAGTTTGTTATACATGAAACATTTGATGGGAAGCAGACTGTGTCTGCAGCTGTTTACTAGTTTGGAGAAAACATGATCTGATGGATTCGGATGAGTAGATTTTATTTGGCTGTATTAAACAGTTGTCTGTTCATTGATTGGACTAGAGTTCTTCATGCCATCATTGCTGTTAGTGTGCTTTTGGCAAAATTGACGTGCAACTGTGGTACAGAAGTTATAAGATGGGGGGAAACAATTTCTGAGTAGCCAGACATTCTCAAAAATATTTTTAAAACAGGTGCAAGTCATCAAAGGGCTGAAGGTTTTACATGATTTGACTTGAAGGGCTGCATATGAGCAGAGCTTCATGGGCTGAGTGTATTCTGCTTTGAATCAAGTCTGTGTTGGAATTTCACGTAAGAAATCCATTTATCATAATAAGGCTGAATTTGGCAAGGATAAATTATGTAATAGTAAAATGAAGTAGCATTAATAAACTGAAAGTTTTTTTTCTCCTAAGCATGTGTGAAGTTCTGTAGTTTGGGCATTTAGTGTCTGTAGACTTTTTATTTACTTTCTTGATAATGCTTTACTTGCAAAGCTATGATGAAAGATCTGTTAGTCTGGACTTGTTTTATATTGTCCAATTATGCTTTTCTTCATATAGAAGTATTGGGTTTTTTCTGTAAGTAATTTTTAGCCTGACTGCAAATCTTCCTGTAATGTTCCTTTTAGCATAGGTTGTCTCCTGTGATTGCCTTCCTCTCACAAGAAGACAGTTGTTTGGAATGGAAAATGGGTGCAGCTTGCATGAGGCATTTGAGGTGAACATTGTTGTTCTTGATGTTTGAGTGATCTTTTTAGGTATTTTGCCTGTATAGTTGGCTGCACTGTTTGATGGCAGCACAAAGACTTTTCAGAACACACATGTTTCCTCCTTACATGTGAAACATAACAGGGAGTGCACACTTGTTTCTTATCTTCTTCTTTTCCAGGAAAAAAAAGAAAAGAGAAGAATCCTACTCTTTGAGGTTATGAAAGTCTCTGCCTCTTGCTATTAAAATGTAGATATGATAGCTGTATATTCTTGTCCTGGTTTCAGCTAGGGTACAGTTATTTTCCTTTCAGTAGCTGTTACAGTGCCGTGTTTTGGATTTGGAATGAGAATGGTGTTGATGACACACTGATGTTTTGGTTTTTTACTAAGTCATGTTTATCCTGAGTCAAGGACATCTTTCCTTGGCTCATGCTCTGCCAGTGAGGAGGTACACAAAAGAAACTGGGAGGGGGCAGAGCTGGGACAGGTGACCCAAACTGACCCGTGGGATCTTCCACAGCACGTCGTGCCCAGCACATCAGCTGGGGGTTACGTGGACGGGCGGCCAGCCTGGGTCTGGGAAGGGGCTCTGGCATCGGTCAGTGCGTGGGGAGCAACTGCACTGTGCATCGCTAGTTTTTCCCTTTTTATTACAAATATTATTATCATTTACCATTATTACTGTATTTTACTTTATTCTCAATTATGACACTAATCTTATCTCAACCTACAAGCTTTACTTTGATTCTTCTTCCCAATCCACTGAGGTAGGGGGGGGAGAGGGAGGTTGAGAGAATGGCTGCGTGGTGATTAATTTCCAGCTGGGCTTAGACCATGACAGTATAAAGTCTGTAGATGGGGGAAAAAGTATGATTATTTCAACCTTTTGTTCAACTATGCTTTTTCTGTAGTTTCTTGTAGTCACTTCATACAGATTTCCGTGCTAAAAGCAGTATTAAAGATCTTGAGCTGAAGATGAGTTATGCTGAGTTAATTGAGAACAAAAGTACTGGAGAGTTTTGAGTCTACAGTTTCTAGTGAAAGAGGATGTTGAGTTTCAAACAGACAAAACACCATCCTCAGTGGGAGGGTGGCTTCATCCTGCAAAGATATTTCTGCAAGGAATTGTGTAAGGATCATGTTAAAATTCCATTCTGCATTAATGAGCAAATTACTACTAATGAGCTAATGGCTGAAAAACCATATGTCAAATTTGTCCTGTGCAAATCTTAGGGGATTTAAAGTACGTTATTAATCTTAATGTTGATTTATGATAGTTGTGCTTAGCATAAAAATTGCTGTAGACTGTGAGAACAAGATGTGGTTAGTATATGGTTATTCTAACAAAATACAGTGTTTGACACTTCATCCTGCTTTTAGAAAGGAAAAAAAAAAGGAAGAGTTAAGACTTTTAAGACTTACTTTATTGTGCATCCTTCTAGAAAGGGATTTTATTTTCTAAAGTGCTAGTTCTTGCTTTTGGACTACTGAGCAATGTCTTCAAGGGAGCGTTTGTCACTAATTAGGGATCAGACAGCTGGTTTATTTAGATGCATTGATATGCTTGCAATCATCTCTAACGTCATTGTGGTTTCAGACTTGTTTCTTCTGTGCATATGGATATTCTCTTCTTGGGTGTATAACTAGATAGGTACCAGGGCACTGGACATTGTTGTGATGGGAGTGTTTAGAAGGCTGGCAGATCAGGCTAATTTTAAGGTTTAAAATGTTGATTTCATTCATTAGCAGTACACATCTTGCTAAAGGTTAGCTCATGCATATTGTTACTCGTCACTGTATACACAAAACTGATACTTACTGTAAATTAGCTGTGAGTATCC
This sequence comes from Corvus brachyrhynchos, assembly GCF_000691975.1. NCBI lineage: Eukaryota > Metazoa > Chordata > Aves > Passeriformes > Corvidae > Corvus > Corvus brachyrhynchos. The sequence goes on along the minus strand of NW_008238448.1, from coordinate 2,049,934 downwards.
AATACCACAGAGCTGGTGCTGTACAGTCAGCAGAGGCAGCTATGGCCCTTGGTGGTTCTTCGAAGTCAAGGTGGTAAAGCTTGAGAGCTCTTCAAGTCAAGCATGAACTGGTCTTTCTTCTGTGCTTGTCTAATGCCTGATATTTTTATGTAATCAGCACTGTCCAGCCCCTGCAAAAGTGTGATTTCCTGTATTTCCAGTACTTCTTGTTTTATGTTTTGCCAGCCATCCTACCTATGTATTTGGGAGTAGTCCTGCATATTTACAGTTGGTTCTGCTTCTCTTGCCCTTTAGTCTGGTAAATTTTGGTGTGTGGATTTCTCCTACATGCAACTGTATCCCTCTGTATTTTCCCCTTTGGTGATCGCATTTCTCATGTCACTTTCAAGAAAATTTGGTCTTAATTGTATGCTGATTGATAAATTTCTAATTTATAGTCACAGGCATCTGCTTGGTCTACATGTAACTTTATGGTTACCTCTCTAGATAGGTGTTTTCTGCCTGTTGTGATGACATGTACTGGTTTATAGATCAAAGTGATGCCCTCCCTAATGGCTTTTGCAAGATTAGTTGTTAGCTATGAAATTCCTAACAGCACCATTGCTTATTGGCCTAGTTGTAAAGTCCCTTTGATCACTTGAATTTGCAGGCTGTTCTTCTTTTGAAACTTTCTGTTCTGTTTCACTTTTTAGCAGTGTCTGTACCATTGATATAGGGATCCAGATTTTTTGAGCTAACACTAAAACATACCTAGGTAGGCATTTCACCTTAAATATTTAGATTTTTTTTTTCTTTTTAGATATGGTACGGTCAAGTTATTTGTTGAAGTAACACTGTTGCAAAATCTAATTTACATAGAGTGCCTGGCTTTGGGGAAAGATCTCTGCAGTGCTGCAAGATTTGTTCATAGTTCTCAAAGCTCTGTTGCAAATTTGTAAGATGGGGGAGAATTAATTAGAGTTTAATTAGGAAAGCGGCTTGTTAATAATGCTTAATCCTCTCATAGAGATGCCTGCAGAAATTAATTTTAAAAAAATCAATCCTCTCTGACTGCAAGGACAGCATTATTTACTGTCAGCTAAGTTATGATTTCTAGAGCTGTCAGTTCAGTTCATACTGCCCCGCAGCTGCAACAACATTAACTGCATCAATAATTTCACTTCATTTTTAGCTTTTCTTTTAAAATTTTTCATTGGTCAGGTTTTTCTGATCCACCTAGGGTACCACAGTAAGAATGAGGAAATCTATCTCTTTGTATAATGAGTTTAGGGACCCATCACTGTGTATCTAGTTCTATTATGTTACTCAGAGTGTATAGTCAGTGTTAAGAATGCAGAGTCTCTGATGGGGTTTTAAATCAGGGCTACTTTACCTAATCTTTGTATCTAGTAGTTGAAATCATTTATTTCATTGCACTTTTTGGTCCAATGTAAAAAGTATTACTATTACATGTTTTACATATGAGCCAGCTGCGGCTAAGATGCAAAAAAAACTTCTTAGAAGTTAATCAGGGGCAAGATCAAAAACTGGGAATATGGACTGTCATTCCTGTTCTGTGCATTAAACAGGATGGCACTAGAAGTTTCATTAAAATAATGCTTTATAACGTGTACTCTGCTTTTCAAAACTACCTTGTTCATTTGCTCTCCCATTTTTTGGGATGAATGCTGGATGTCTTAAAGGAATTCAAGGCGCAGTGTTTGAAAATTTTTGGCTTATGACTTAATTCATTCAGAGTGATAATGATCTGAAAAATCACCTGTCTGATAAAAAATTTTGTATTCAATCTGCTCTATATATGAAATTGTTCTTCTATATATATGAAGATGTGCCTTCATCTGTTGTTTTATGGACTTTTATCATACATTACAAGTTGAGACCTTCATAAAAGTGTAACATCATCTGTGTTGCTTTTAAAGTCATACTTGCACCTTAGAACTTTAAAAACGGAATGAAAGGACTTTCTGAGTTTCCTCAGGTGAGCAATATAAACTTGTTGAAGATATCCTGTGTGAAATAACCTTGTCCATGAGTTAGAGACTTCTGAGGACTTTGTCTATAAAATTCTTTTTTTGTGTGTGTGTCTTACTCTCTGTTTGTTGCATTCCCTTCCAGTTAATTTCATTCTGATAATGTGAATGCATTTCCAAGTAAATTGGCAGTGTTTACAATCCTGGTCCCCAGAGCCATTTTTTAATCAAACACATAATAAAGTGCTAAATAAACCATTCCCACCTGCATCAAACTCTTCATTTTCTATATAGGGTATTTTGTAATTTATTTACCCAGGAAGACCCAATTTATCTGCACATCTGGTTTTCAACCCGGTTCTGCTTTTTATCCAGTTTTCCAGCTGGTTGATTGAGGAATAAGGAGGTCAGATGGCTTTCTTGAGGTCAGCGTAGTGATTGTCTCAGCTGGGATTATACCCAAACTTTATCCTTTGCTGAACCACTTGGCCACACCACTCCTAACTAGTCTATCCACATTGTTGGCAGTAATGGAACTAACTGCAAATGTCATTTTCTTTGTTTTATAGTTTTGCTTGTACTGAAATACTGTCACTTTTATGAGTTCAGAAACATGACATCTGTTCACAACCTGCTTCCCTTTCACTTTGAACAGACACAATTTTTTTGTGATGAATCTCCTTCCTGGATTCCAAATGTGTATTAGTTTCACAAGTTCATGGGTAGTGATTGATGATGTTGCTGGTTTGTGTTGCTCTGGTGTGCTTCCTCAGGGCAGACCCTGTCTGACACTCCGCTTTGGAAGAGGAACCCATGTTTTTGCTCCTGTGTATCAGTGCCATAAGTTTCTTGAGACTTCTGGTTGCTGAGGTCCTCTTCCTCTAGAGTTTACTTTTTACAGGAATATTACAATGTTAGAACAAGATGCACAGATTTAATAAAGGACTTACTTAAGCATGCATTACTAAGTATGTACCCATGAACTGTAAGTCTGAGGAAAGAGAAACTGAGCAACACGGTATGGGCAACATAATCTTACCTTGTTTGGTATTACCCTGCCTTCCTGAAAGAAGTCAAAATTAATTCTGGTTCGAGTTTTTGTTACCTATTTCCTCTTTCCTTAAATTGCCACTGCACTGAAGAAACACGACTTCATACTAATCCACATATACATCTCTAGTACCTACAAAATTACAGGACTCTGTACAGTTAAGTAAATTACAAGGAGGCTTGCTTTCTGATACCAGTCCTGTGTTTTCACATTCTGGTGGGGCCTCTGTTCATTTCACTTCATGAAATATTCTTACTCAGAATTGTCTATTAAATACTGCATGCACTGTCTTTCCAGGCACAGCTTTATTCCTTCTACAAACTGGATTGGTAGCTCTGTGTTGACTGATACAAAAGCATAAAAGGAAATGAAATTTACAACTGGCCATAACCAGTTAAAAACACCACAAATGTATTTGTAACAGCCAGAAATATTGCTCCTTTCCCCAAGATTTTGCTCCTGCCTTCACTCTGCTTCCAGCCTGTTGTTTTTGCTCCTGTCCTGCTGTCCAGGTACATCACTGTGTTCTGATTACCTACACTATCATAGCTGCCTCTGCCTGGGTCACAGTCATCAAAAGGGGAGATGACGTAGTCTAGGTGAAGGTAGGACTGGACACAGTAAGATGACAGGAAGCTCTTTTGAGATACCAAATTACTCATTCTTAATAAACCATTGTAGCACTGAAAAAGGATGGAGAAGATGTATTTCCAGTTAATGCCATGAATGCACTTCTCTTAAAGATAACGGAGTGAGTTTGTGTGTGGGTTGGCGTTGATTTTTCCTTTAAACTGGAGGAAAAGAAAGTTGCGTGAGCCTGTAACTTCCATGATATTGACATGAATGCTGAAAATTTATCTCTTCTTTTCATTGTTTCTTTTCTCATGTTGGAATTTTTTTAATCATACAGTTTAATAAGTCTAGTGTCCCAAACCCACCCATCTCCAATTTCCAGCTGTGTGATCTGCAGTCCTCTTGTTCTTAAGTATTCAATATGTCATGCATGAAGTAGTTTTGATTTTCCCTCCAGCAATCTGTGGTGTATGTAGCGACCATGCTGCTGGCTGTCAAATGTGTTTTTCCACAACTGTTTTTCCTGCTCCAGAGTTAAGCAATGATGAAATAGCAGGGACATTTTACCAATAGAATTCTTGATGGCTGTGAATTGCCACAGGAACTAGTAGGTGATACTATAAGACATGATGCCTAGGAAGCAAACCTTTGTTTCACCCAGAAAAAAAGCTTGGATTAGAGCAAGTTAGAAGACAGGAAAATACCATTGAAAATTTTGTATATGCTTGCTGCATATTCCCTCTCTCCTAGGCATCTGCCTTTTTTTTTTTTTTTTTGAAAAAAGATAGTGGTCTCAAATAGTTTTTGGTCTGAGCTAGTATGACTGTTCTGGGGTTTGGAAGACCAGTAATTTTGTCTAAAATGGAAAAAATTGGTTACAAGAAATTGTCCTAGGTGGATGTAGAGCATCCTATCTTGGAGTCCAGTTCCCACTTCTACCAGCAGCTGCATTATCATTCCCATTAATCACAAATAATAAGTTAATAAATAACCACTCAAACTGAATAATATATAGGTAATACTGTTGGGGTTATTTTAGCTGGAATTTAGCATACCACATTTTTGTCATAAAGTTTTGATTTCTAAATGTTTCAATTTTTTTTGTTTAATCTTGTGTTTATGTTGACCTATGGCTTGGGCAGTTCTCCTTAGATGTTTCTTCCCAAGTACTGCTCAGTTGCTACTGGGTGAGTATGCTCACTCTTAGCTCCCCAATCCCCTAATTGTTTTCAGGGTTTATTGTCTTTACTTGGTTCTTGATAAATCCATCTTTCCCACTCTCTCTGCTAAAATCTGATCCTTTTGAAAAAGGTAAGACTCTGGGTATGCCAACTTCTTCTAGTATTTTCACTTTCGCCTTGGCTCAGAAGCTCTTCTCAGTCAGATCAGGGAGTGTAGTGGGTGCACTAAGAATTTTTTCTTCCTCACCGCACCTGTCTAAATCCAAAAACTGACAACAGTCTCCTAAGTAATCAGATTATTTCATCAGTGGGTTTGCAGAACCACAAGAGATTGAAACTCTGCTAAAACATCTGTTTCCTGACAGGTTAGGTTTATTATTCCTGAAGTAAACTTCCAGAAAATAGCTTTGTGTCCTTAACAGTAAGAATTCAGCAGACTGGAGATCAGGCTGGCTGCTAAGTGGAAAAGTTAATGTTTTTTGTGAAGGCACAATGCAGCCACCTGTGTACTATTAGAGCGTGGAAATTAGTCATTTGTCTGGTATAGCTTTTGGTCTGACAAGTTCTGGAGGTAATAAAACAATCCTCCTTTTTGTGTCTTTTTAAGTCGACTTCCCTTTTCTCTCCACCCACAAATGCCATGCACATGCCTCTCTTAACCATGCTGAGTTTTGTACTGTTGGCTCAACTTACTCATATCAACTTGTAGAGATTTTTTTTCCTCATCCTACTTACAGGATGAATCTGAGGGAGGAATACAGTTCTTGTTTGTGCTTCCTTTTCTATACATTCAAGTTATAGCCCCAAACCTGGTATTGATTTTAATCCTTACAGTCTTTTAATTCATGATCTCTGGTATGAAGGAACACAAAATGACCTCTTTTCATGGCTATGTTTCTTCTCCAAACCAGGACAATCATTAAATTTAACCAGTTTGATTTTATAGCTATATGCAATCCTTTCACTTGAAGAGACCCCCTTTTCAGAGGCCTAGCTGACTAGGCTATAGCTGAATAGGGTTTTTGGTATCCAGACTGAGGATAAAAATGCAGACAGCTCCTTGAATGTGTGTTCCTTTTGCAAAGAAATTTGTGTTTCTTTTCTTGCTGGTGGAGAGGAACATAACCTTAAAACAAGTCTTGTTGAAAGAGCTGGGAAACTCCAGTGCATCTCACACTTTCATGCTTTTACTTGCTGCATCCTACAGTATTGCCTTAAGCAGGGGAGTGATTTGCTTCACTGTAATTTGAAGTCACAACCATGATCATCAGCTCCTGAGATGAAGAGGCTGCTTCATGCCATACAACTGTCATTATGGCTCTCCTTAGGTCAATGGTGTGGCATGATTGGTGTCAAACCTGGCCACCCTTACATTTGGCCACCTTATCTCCTGTGTTGTTTCTAGTGCTTTTGCTGTTGTTTTTTTCCCTCCATCTCCTGTTAAAGAAAGGTGCTGATACCTCTGCAGCTCGAGAGGCCCAGTAGCTAAACAAGGCTACATTTATTGTAGTTCAACACTAGCTAGTCTATTGAAAAACAGGCTTCCAGCTAATTGGGAAAAAAGTTTCTGAATCTGCTCAGAGCTTGCCACCAACATTGGATTTTTGTAAGTGTCCTCCTCATTTATAACACTGTTTTCTTTTCTATTTGTGGGGGTTTTTTAAAGGTCAGGTTAACCTGAAGTCTGCAGCGCCTTTGAGTCTGCATTTGCCGAAGGCTGATGCAATGCTTGCAGTGTTGACGGTGGCTGTAGAAACTGGGACAGAGACCCATGGAAGCAAGGGGACAGCCTTGGTAGTGACCTCCAGTGAGGCCGGGAACATCTGCTGAGCTTGGCCATGGGGAGTTTAAAGAAGAGAAGTCTCTTGGGCTTGATAACAGCAGTAAGTGTAGTTGTGTAAGTGCAGTTGTCAGGTCCTTGGCAAGTAAATACGAATCCCATGGGTTGTAACCGCACAGTGTATTTTCCCTAATAAATAAGAACTAGACGATGTGCAGGAGCACAATGCAGAGTTTGTTACACAGAGTTCCCTCTCTCCTGAAGGGCCAGTTAGGTGCTTGGCTCAGTGCTTCTGCCCGGCAGGGTGGCATCAAGAGTTTAAGAGCACTGAGCATTGAATGCACATGGAGAAATAGTTATCACTAGTGTGTTCCTGATAGTTGTAACGACGTCAAGGGTTTATCTTAAAGAGCAAAGAATCCCGGGTTCTGGTGGGGGGTTTTAATGAATTGCAAGAGAACACGGAAAAAAAAATGGGTGGCTGAAGCCCCCTGGTGGCAGCAGAGCGCACTGCATGCCGCCGGTAAACGGCCACCAAATTGCACTTTCAATAGTTACTTTTGGTTTTTCAATGTGCCATATTTACTTCTATTTTTTAACACAGAGAAACAATGTTTAGGCTAAAATACCTCATGATGTACTAATTGTTCACAAGGAATTGTTTCCTTACTGGAAACATGAATATTCCATCATTTATTTTTCATGTCTTGTTTTGCAAAGCTGTGCAGAAAATGAGAGAGGGGATTCTGTTTGCCACCATTATTATTAGTATTTGCATTGCAGGCAAAAAAATATACAAGGAAGCTGAAGGCTTCTAAGGTAATGGTTTTACCACATTTATATCTGTGCCCAAGAATGACTGAGAGGAAAGGTACACAGCCAATAGTGTCTGACGCTGTGGTGTAGTATTCAACTTGGGGGTGGGAGATGCTAGGGAGGGAGGAGCTAGATGGTTGTTTGGTTTTGTGGTTATTAGCCATGAGGTTTTGGTCAAATTGCGAAGACCTTGCGAATCACTTTCAAATGCTATGACCTAAGATACAGCAGTATGAACATATGTTAGAACAGATTCCTTTTGTGCTTAAAATTTATCTTAATAGTATATATTCACAACTATTGTAAATTAGTACAGAGCTCTCCTAGGAAAAAGGTGAGGACCTAGAGGATAGCTCCATGCAGGGTAACTTAGTCATGGCTTTTTTCAGAATTTCTGTGTTGGACTAGTTTCAGAATTTGTTTGAAGTGTAGCTTTTGTCAAAATCTACCTATTTACTCTTGTGACAAAGTTTTGTCATTACATCAGGTATGAATAGCAGCTGATGAAGTTGAATAAAGCAATTCATTTTGGTGTTTAGTCACATAGTTGGCTTGTCACTGTCATCAGTCTGTAATACTCCTCCACATTTTGCTGTTGCACAAGTTTTTTACCAAGCAAGAGAAGGTGGTGAATATCTTCCAGAATGCTGTTGTATGTTATTCTTTAACAATGAAATACAAAAAAAAAAAAAAAAAAAAAAAAGGAATGGTCTTTTAAAAAAAAAAATGTAGGTCTTTATAAGTAGATACGCTTTGCTTTTGGATGTTGTGCAAACCAGTGCCTGCAGAGGAAAAGATACAAAAAAGACCTGAAATGGCTGAGGGGGAGTAGACAAAATGAGGAAGAGTAGAAAGTTAAATGGAATCTCTCTGGGTGACATGAGATCTGTGCCTTTTTTTCTTATTTTGGGTGCACTTTGGAAGCCTGTTACTGGTGATCTGGTAAAAATTCCCAATTGCTAACTCACAGAAACTCCTCTTTAAGGCTATCAGTCCTTAAAGTAAATGGTAACTTTTGTCAAAATACATAGTTACGTCAAAATGCTTTAGATGGTAAGTTTCTTGTTTTAAAAAAAAAAAAAAAAAAAAAAAAAAAAAAAAAAAGGAATGGTCTTTTAAAAAAAAAATGTAGGTCTTTATAAGTAGATACGCTTTGCTTTTGGATGTTGTGCAAACCAGTGCCTGCAGAGGAAAAGATACAAAAAAGACCTGAAATGGCTGAGGGGGAGTAGACAAAATGAGGAAGAGTAGAAAGTTAAATGGAATCTCTCTGGGTGACATGAGATCTGTGCCTTTTTTTCTTATTTTGGGTGCACTTTGGAAGCCTGTTACTGGTGATCTGGTAAAAATTCCCAATTGCTAACTCACAGAAACTCCTCTTTAAGGCTATCAGTCCTTAAAGTAAATGGTAACTTTTGTCAAAATACATAGTTACGTCAAAATGCTTTAGATGGTAAGTTTCTTGACAAAGATGGTAAGGTTGATACTTCCAAGGCTGTAAAACAAAATGTGCTGAAAATGCAGTCTTCTGCCCTTTCTTTTTCTTATGTTAGATTTTGAGATTACTGAAGACTACAGGTATGATCTAGTCAGGCATCTATGCTATCTTCTGAATAAGCTCTAGTTAACATCTGAGTTTCAAAAACTTGTTCAGCTGAACTTTTTAATGAATATCAGTAGAATACTTAAGAGCAAATGAAAATAAGGGAGGGTAGAGAATTTTTTTTCCCTGATTAGGTGAGTTTCTATTGCAGAGAGAATTCTATACTTTGTCAGCATTTTCTACATTTCCTAAGGACCAATTTCAGGGTGAAAAAAACTAGTGGTGGGATTTTGAGGATATGTGTGTGTCTTGGGGTGTGTATGGCACTGAACTTATCCCACCATATTCAATGCTGATCCCTTAAACTGTTCTGGAATTGTAAATGTCTCACTTCTGTTTGGAGTAGCTGTGGAACACTACAGTTTTACAGATTAAAAAGGAAAACATTCACTGTAACATGTTGTTGGTTTGTTTGTTTTTTTTCAGTTCTTCAAGGATCTTATGCATAGCATATGAGGTTTTGCAAGGTTTACAATATATGAATAAACATGGGATGGTCCACCGAGCACTCTCCCCTTGCAATATTCTTTTGGATCGAAAGGTACAGCTACAGAAATAAATCTATGGGTTTGTTTGCTGCTAACAAGTGCCGTGCTGTGTCATAGATAGAGACTGGATGGTCACAGTCCTTCCAATAGGGAAAAAAATTGCATATCTGGAAAGATGGTTTATTTTTTAAAACTACAGTTTTCCTCCATTTCACATGTTTCAAATGTATTTCAGAATTTATTTTTCTGTTTTCTTCTATCCCAAAACACACTGTTTCTCCCTTTTCTTCTCAAAGTGGTAATGTAAGTCTACTTGTCATCATTGTAATTAGTTACAAGACCTTCCTAGCTGTTTGAATAGAAAAATACTTCTTATAGCTAATTACCTGTCAATAATATTTCTTGTGTTCCACGGTGCTATGATACTTGACTTTTAAGATATCAAGATAGTTTTTTGTTCATGTTAAATTATTCAAATTTAAGTATCTGTTCTGTTATCACAGACTATTGAGTTGGCAGTGTGGAATATAATTTCTGCTCATAAAAGTTGAGAGAAATTAATATATGCTATTGTACTTGGAGCAGTTTCTTCATCAGAACCAACAGCTAAAGAGTTTTACCTGTCTGTATAACTCCTCTGTCCATCCTTTTTTTACTCAGTTTAGGTAGAATAATTAGATCTTCCTCTTGGAAGGCAAAGAGAAAGAAGAGGACAAAAATAAGGAACACGTATATTTTTATATGGTTGTAAATAAATGAATATCATAATAATGCTCCAACATGCAAAAGTACTCTAGGATTTTAAGATACTCCTAAAATCATTAAAAGAACAGAAGAGGGCTGTAAGACAATAAACTTTTAAGCTCTCCCCTGCCCTTAGAAAACTTTCTGATGTAGCCTTCTCTGTTGCACCATCTGGAGGCTGGCTGAGTGCAATTCAAAATCCAGCAGAAATAAGGCTTCAGTTTAACTTCTATGCCTAACTTGTTGTTGTTAGCTTTCTGTCTTCACAAATAAAAACAAAGTACCTAGAAAAATTGTTTGTTTGAAATAGGTGTTGATACAGTTAAGGAGAGCAAGATAGTAGTGAGTTGATGGGAGGTATACAGAAGCAAGGCTGGGTAAAGAGAAGAGTTGAGGGAATGGTGGAGCCTAATCATGTTTAGGGAGCTCTAGGAGTCAGACAGGATTTTGAACAGTTTTCAAAGAGGAAAAATGTTCAGTGGCGTATTTAAGCCTTTTCAATTACTGAAAATATACTGTAACTTAAAAAGTTATGATGTTTTCCAAACAAAGTGATTTACTTACTACTCTTAAGAAGTAAAAACATTAGAAATAAGCACCTCTTTAACTTGCAGTGAACTTCTACATAATAGATGAGACAGAAATGTAAAAGGGTGCTTTTTACAGGTTTCTGTCCTCTGACAGCTAATGCACTTTGAAATGATTTTTGAATTTTTTTGAACTTTTTTAACTTAAACACAGGTTCTTCCAATGTTGAATTCTGCTGCTCTTGATTGTTTATTTTTCCTTTTTCAGGGACACGTGAAGTTGGCGAAATTCGGACTCTACCATATGACTGCTCAAGGTGTTGATGTTGATTTTCCTATAGGGTAAGGATTTAGCTACACAGTACAAATGTATCAGAGATGTATTTTTGCAGGAAACATACGATGTTTGGAGCACTCCTTATACAGAAGCTTCTGATAATGGCACTAAAGAGGTTGTCATCTGACTAGGTGAGATGAATGAAAAATAGAGAAGGGGTACCATGCCAGCATGTTATCACAAGTCTGTGATGTCAGTCTTTATTCCCTAGATTTGCTTTCAGATACTGATAGTTCCCTATGACTTGGATTCCTAACTTCAAGCTTAGGGAAATGCACAACCAGTACTTTACTATTGCATACCAATGTAGGCTTTCTGTCTCTTTATAATTTTATGATTTATTTTCAAGTGATCATACTGTACTACAAACCACTGCTTTGTTGCAGTAAGGTTTTTGTCACTTTTGGGTTTTTTGAGGTGTCATGTCATTTTCAAATGAAATACTGAGCTGATTCTTAAATACATGGCCAAAAGAAACTGATGTTTCCTTTCAAAACATGGCTGTAGATTTTTTTAGGTATTATAGTGAATTGTTAACAAAAAGAAAAATGATAATACTATTTTAAAATTATCTAGTAGAAGGTAACATGTGTCCTTAACGCTTTTTGTTACTGTTTTTGCAAATTCAAAAGTTATTTGATGGGAATACACTATCAGTGGAGAAGAATACTGCCACCATCCCTAAGTATGAGTCCAGGATACATTTATTTAATATACTAATGCAGAAACTCAATGTGTGTTTTCCCTAAGACATGTAAACATACCACTTTTAAAGCTGAGGTTTCCTTTCACAAAAAGACAGAACTAGTGATTGGGATTTGATGTTTTATGTAATAAACACTATGCTGGAGTGAAACTTTGCTGCCATGTGTAGATTTTGACTGAATAAAATAGTCAGTATTCTGGTTTCTCAGAATGCCAAATTATTCTGATTATGGAATAGGAACACTTTCTGGACAAACAGGATAGTATCTAATGTTGCTGCATCTTTCTAGGTACCCATCATATCTGGCACCTGAAGTGATTGCACAGGGGATAGGCAAACCAAGTGATCACACTCAGTGTGAGAAACCTCTGCCTTCCGGCCCTAAATCAGACCTGTGGTCTCTTGGTGTAATATTATTTGAGCTTTGCATGGTATGTAAAAGAATAGTTCTCTTGATTTTGACTCTGGGGGAATAGTTTCATTAACTTGATTGTTCTTGAGCGTGGGGTTAATGACACCTTGCCCATCACCCAACCCCAAATACCAGAATATGTTAGCACTCCTACCTGGACAGTAGGGGTTGTTCAAGGAATAGGATGCTTGGTATATGTCTTAACCATGGAGGATAGTTGCCTGTGGAGCCACAAGAATTTGACTGTATTCCATTTAAGAGAAGTTATCAATGATACATTTTTACTATATCGTGGCATGAAATGTTTCTGCCATAGTTGGGGTAAATAAGGTTTTTTGTTCTTACAGGTAGTTTTGATATGTCTAAAATTCACATGTAGAAGCTTGTTTCACTGGCTTTGTATATAGATGGGATACAATGTTACATAAATATTTTTATGTAGTAGCTGTTTCTTTCAAATTCAACTGTAATTTGACTTTGTTATTTGTTTAGGGGAGAAAATTATTTCAGAGTTTGGAGATAGCAGAAAGATTGAAATTTATACTTATGTTAGGTAAGTAGCACAAAATCACTTTTTCAAATTTCCAAGCAGCTCTATGATTAGAGCTTTACAGACTAATCAGCTTATTATGCTCAGACCTAAAGCACTTCACCTTTGTCATCTTTCATCTACAGATTTAAATAGGAATTTGTAGCATGTTGCTTCTCTAGGGAAAGTATGGAGCTGGATGCCAGGGAAAAAAACTTGGGAAGAGCTGGGGGTGTGTTACAGTAAGGGCAAACTATTAACAGAAAGAAAAGAAAAAAGGAAAGGAAAGAAAAGAAAAGAAAGTGTGCTCCAGAATGATGGTCGTTTTCATGGTTATTTGTTGGTTTGTGTTGCAGGGGGTTTCTGAAATGAGTTAGGAATTTATGCCGCTGAAGAAAGCTGTCCCCACACTAGCAGTGCCTGTGTAGTAATGGCCAAGCAGTGAGAAGCAGGACTCAAATAAGAAGACAGAAATAAAGAGAGCTGAGAAGTGTTTAGTGAACCCAGGCTTTTGTCTGTGGTTTCACCTTCAAACATCACTGTACATGTGGAATTTTTGCTTAATGTAAATGAGTTAGAAGTGGGACTATTCTTGTGGCTTTTAAAACTTGATTTCTGGTAGTGTTTATGTATAAACCATGGGAAGGGGAAAGGCATGAATTTGCAATTGGAAGCTTTAACAGTAAGTTATTATTATCTGGAGCAAATAGCAATACTGCTAAAATTAATTGCTGTAGGAAGAAACATTTTTTTCATTCAGCAGTTAGTGCTTGAGTGCTGAAATTCTGACTGTTTTGGGGGTTTGGTAACAAGGCTTCCTGAAGCATCTTCATCCACTTCAATCTGAATGAAAGTTGTTGGTTTATCTGCTGAAAAGCATTCATGTCATGACTTGGAAATTATTTATTCAGTAAAGTAATGACAGAAGTTCTAAAATACTGCTAGTATTATCTGCAAGGAGCAACAGAGGGAAAAATGACCTCAAGACTCATGTAGGTACCCTGAAGTTCTTCCAAGGATTTTTTAAAAAATTTTTTTATTTATGAGCTGAAAGACTGTTTTACTTTATTTGGCAGAGACTGACACTCTGGATTTACTAGGCCTGTAAAAAGATTTTCACTCTTAGCTTAAGATGTGCTACTTAACTTTCCTAGGCTTCTGTCTGCATAGGTTATAATAATTTTCATTTCTGATTTTGATAATTCATTTTCAAGTGATGTGGCATTGTCAATAAAAAGCCAAAATTAAGTGGTTTTTATTGGAGTGGATATTTATCTGATATCCTGTTTAATTGGTATCACTTTATTAATAATCTTTACCTTTTTATTGTTCTGTTTTTCAAAGGCTGTGTGGATGATATTGTAACTGTATTGGCTGAAGAACATGGTTGCCTTGATATTATTAAGGTTTGTGAAACTAGTTTGCTCTTCCATGCTGTCTTATCCAGAATGTTTTATTACTGTTGGATAGTATTTCACATATATATTTTTTTAATTCATTTGGTCACTTACTGTATTGCAAAATGATGAAAAATTTTGAAGTCCAATCTACATATCTTGGATCCTTTCAAACAGCCAGTACTGGCAATATTCTTTCCTAAAATTGCTGTCAGTCTCAGTAAATGTAATGCTCTCTGGGTAATTTAATAAGTTATAAATTTTGTTTAATGTTTTGGTGGTTAAGTATTTTTCTTCCAGAAATTAAGTCTTCTATCTGGTCCACTTTATACATTCTGATAACATAGATTTTTATAGTTCAACTTTTCCTTACCCACAAAAATAATCACTGAATTTTAGTGTCTGTATATTTTGGGACATTATATGAAAGGGTTCTGATTGTTAGCAGAAGGAAGTTGCCAGATACTGCATTGTTTCCAGCAGGGTACAGAATATCTAAATTAAAAAATAAGTAAAAAGCTGCACACATTGCAAATTTTTCAGATTTTTTTTCCCCTAAATCAAATGTAGGATTGGAAGGCGAGAAGAATTGCTTCCCCAGAATTTTGGTCTCATGCAGCTAACCTCATGTGCGTAGGTGTGAAATTGTATTGCCCTCAAAGGAATAGCCTGTATGTTAAAAGTTAAGTATGAGCCAAGTGACTTGCTGAATTAAGACAGTAATAAACAGACCTGCTCCATATTTTTCTTATGTTTCAGGACCTTTCTGAAAATGCCATAGCTCTACTGAAGAAATGCCTTATGTTCCAGCCTTCTAAGAGGCAAGTATTCAGTCCAAGGGCCTAGTAAACTCTGTGGATTACTATGAAATTAGAAGAACTGTTGCTGAACCTTTTTTTGGAATACTGACATTTGGTCTACCTATAAAGAATTCCCAGTTTTCTGCTTTTCAGTGTGCAAATGAGAAGAATTAGAAGTCTGAATTTGGGCTGTAAACAGACTAGTATGTTATGCTGCATGAATTGAAAAACATTGGTAGACATTTTTCGCTATTAAAATTTCTGAAATCCAATATAATTTAATGTAACTTGCTGGTATTTGTTACTGGGGACCTTTTTGCTGAAATGCAACATTTTTGGGAGCACTTTGCTCTAATTGTTTTATCCTCTTCTCTTAATTTAAGGCCAACTCCAGAGGAATTGCTACATGACAGTTTGTTCAGTGAAGTATCCTCACTATATCCTCCCTTCCACAAACCTGCTGGTCTGTTCTCATCTTCTCCAAGGTGTGCTAATTTAACACTTCCTGAAGACATAAGTCAATTATGTAAAGGTAAAAGCAGGTAGTGGGATAAATGTCATTGGAGGGGGAAGGAAAATAAAATGTTATTGCATTTTCTCTCCAAAAAATTATTCACAGAGACTATTAAATGTTACAACACTACATTAACACAATAAGTTGTTCAATGGTCAGAGATGTGGGCAAACATTTTGAGGGATGTGTGCAAATCAGAGGAGTCAAATCTTAATTTTGTGCTTCAGCCTCAGGGAAAAAATAACATTAGTATTCAAGTCCATGTTGCAAAAGCAGTGTCATCTTTTGTCTTTAGAATTTGGACATATGCAGGTATAAAGTCATTTTTTTTTTCACTTACTGGTAATTGGATTCTGCTAGGTCATAGCATCAGATGATTTTTGGAAGTACTGGAAAACAAGGTCTTTGTAAAAGAGGTCACATTCTGGACTAAAATATACTTCTAAGTTTTAAACTAGAGTATGTTGAAAATGTTACCTCTACTAAATCCTCATTAGTGTTTTCTTATGAACTTGGAGATGTTTAAAAAATCTCACTTAGACAAGGATTTTATACCTTGTTAGAATGAGTATGGTATGTGAAGGGAAGAGAGATTATAACTACTCAGTAGGAATCACGTTTCTTATTTTAAGTCTTAGTGCTGTGTACAAAACACTTGTTTTGTTTTGTTTTTTTTAAAACACACAGGAAGCAAAAGTCCACACTTCAGTGTATTCATGTGAGGGGTTCATGGCAAACTGCAGAAATATCTGCTTTTTAAATTACTTCTTTCCTTAAATCTCCTTAAAGAGCACTTGCAAAGGAAAAATCCCTTTTCCTGTAACTTCACATTAAGGTTATGACCTTTCAAGCAGAATAATTTTTTTTCAATAGTATGTGTTCAGACTTGTAGAAGGAAGTACAGACTACCTAAAAGGCTGTAATTTACTTTTTTGTCATTTCTCCCAACAGATGAAGATAATGATTACCTAGCAGAAAGATCAATTGAAGAGGTTTATTATCTCTGGTGTTTGGCTGGAGGAGACTTGGAGAAAGAACTTGTCAACAAGGAAATCATTCGATCAAAGCCACCTGTCTGCACACTTCCCAAGTAAGGATGGAGAAGCAATTTAAGGACAAGGAGGGAGAAATGATGGATGGATGGATGGATGCTAGTGATGGCAAGAGAACATATTTAGTTTTAATACCTGTATATGTGAAAAATACTGAAAATGGCATTCTTTAACAGCAGGAAATTCCACTTCCCCTATTACCCAATTTCGTTCATTATTTGAATGCCTTGTATCTGTCACCTACTTACTGCTTTCTGAAATTTGAAAAGATGCTGGTGAAATGAAAAATACTGAATGGAAGTCCCTAAATTTTGCACTCTTTC
>NW_008238448.1:2023831-2032972 GCF_000691975.1 Corvus brachyrhynchos | reverse complement strand
TAGTAATAATGTCTCACTGTGCTTCAGAGGGATATTTGTAATTGTGATTTGTTATGTAGCAAATTCTCACATTCTGAATTCTCTTTCACAGAGCAGCAGTAGTTAATGGACAACCCAGTTATTCAGCAGATCAGCTGACTTTTTTTTCAAAATGCTTCGTTTTATGACTTAGAACTCTGTAGCAGCATTGTAGTGATTGCTACTTTTATTTTACTGCTGCACATGTTGCAATTTTATGTAGCACATTCATGTGTTAATCCTAAAACCTGATCTTAGTAGCATAATTATGTGCCCATACATATCAATTTACTGTTTCTGTTTAAAAAACAGATGAAGTATGTGTACAGCCAAAATGCAATATGATTATTTTAAAAAAAAAAAAGGATATAGATTTTAAGTGTTATTTTTGGTATCAAAATTAGTGTGAGATTTTTGAGGGATTACTTATTTCTTTGCCCATAGGTGAATGTAGGTACTTTTGAATTATGAGGGAAAAATATTTTCCACCTTACTGTCTATCTTGAAGATGAGGAATTAATTTTAAAAATGCAGTCTAACTCTTAAGTGACACTGAGAATGGTAGCTTAAATTCTGAAAATCAGTTTCATGTGGTCTACTTTTAAAATATCATGCAATGGAAAATTTGTGTACTCTCTGCCTTGGATTCATTTGTATCCTTAGATGGACTGCAACAGAAAAGGTCAGACTTCAGCTTGGGGTTTTTTGTCGTGATGAGAACTGGCTTTCATATGATAATAATATTTTATTTTTGCTTTTCACAATGAATGACAGTCCTGGTCTGTGCCAGATCAAGGAATAAAAGGGAATATTAATCCCATGTCTCATAACTCTTCCTTTGTGTGCAAAGCAATGTTACAGAAAACCTGAAATGTGCCATTTTACAAAAAAAGCTGTCTGAATAATTTAAGGTGATTGTGCATTCCCTTGATAGCAGGTTTCATGCCATGCAGAGTCAGTACAGTATACTTCTAAGACCTAACACTTTGTTTTAAAGAGGAAACTGCTTGATGTAAGAAATTTTTTTCCTAGCTCAAGTCCTGTGTTATAAAATGACCGGATTCTTTTTTTGTTCTCCTTTTTGAAGCTTTTTATTAGAAGATGGTGAGAGCTTTGGGCAAGGACGAGATAGAAGTTCCCTCCTAGATGACACAACTGTGACTTTGTCTCTGTGCCAGCTCCGAAATGTAAGAGGAGTATTGTGCATTTCTTATGTTCTTCTCTGCAGAAACATTTGTTTAAAGGGAATATGTAACAGCAGCTCCTACTGCTGTTTCTACCAATGGAAGTGTCACTGATTCCAAGAGAACACTTCTTGGTGTCCAAGTCAGATTCTCATTTGTGCTATTAAATTCCTTTGTCTGCAAAAGCTTACTAAATTAGATTTACCTTCTTTCCCTCCATTTCCTTTTTCTGTTACCTGCTTTGTTCCAGTGTAGTGCAAATAGTTCTGTAGTACCTGGTATTCTCCACAGTTGCTAAAAAGTAAGTGTCTTCTGTATGCTTTAATTACTCTGTCAATGGCTTACATTATCTAAAAGAAAAATCAACTCAGTTCAGTCTCAGCTCCTCAAAAGCTTATACTTAACATTGGATACCAAGTTTCCACTAGTTGATTACTAATCTTTGGAATATATATCTATGAAACAGCTAGTTCAAAAGAGCTCTTCAAAGCGTTTTGCAAAAACGCTGTAATGCAGTTTTCTTCCATCTTCATTGGGAAAATCAACATGTGATAACTCATGATTTGGCTTGATGTCATGAGCAGTTACAAGATTCACTGCATATACCACTGAAATGTTTTAATTGTTTACACGTCTTTGTTCATGTGGAGCTTTATTGCTGTTGAATTGGGAAACTCCTGCACTGTTTGAAGCTTGTTTTTTATAGTAGCAAATGCAATTCTGTCCGTTTTTTTAAAAAAACCCTTTCCATATGATTACAGAGATAGTACAAAAAAGATGACTCCTGACTCTGCCACCTTATTTTTGGAGGTAGTGTGTCAAACACTGTGTAAACACATTTCTTCGGTAGAACTTTGCACTTCTTCACACAAAAGCATCAAGGTAGACCAAAGAACTGGGTTATTTTTTTCACTAAGTCAGTGGGGCTTGTGAGGCAGAAGGGAGGTTAAAAATATGCAACAACTATTGTCAACATAATACACACTGCAGCTCCTGCTGTTATTCTTACTAGAGGGCAGCTTTTTCAGGCTTTTTTTAAACATTTTGATCTGTAATTTTGGATATTGCTGCCTACTTCTATAAGTACATCAAGAAATAATTATATACTGAAGTTTCATTTTGGGGAAGGTGCAAGCCTGAACCTTGCAGTGTTAGTTGAAATAAATTTTTGAGCTTGCACAATTTTTCAAACACCTTTTATAGAGCAAAGCATGATGCTTATAATTAAAAGAGGAGCAGTACTGAATGAGCTGAGAATGAACTCTTCTGCCAGCCCCAAGAGAACAGGCTGTGTGCCGTGTGCCTGCAAGTTAAGGGCTGAACTGCAAAACAGAGCACTGCAGGGAGCATGGTATTAAACATTAATCATGCACCATAAAATGTCTGAAAACTTCAGTCAAAAATCCAGCCATGTTTGTCTGTCACCTTTGCTGAGTGTTTTTCCTAAAAGGATTTCAAGTTTGCATAACTCTTGAACTGATTGGCACCATAAAAGTAAGTTGTTCATTTGCTTTGCAGCTACTTGGATAGGAAGTCCATGTAGAAAAATGAGGAAACAAAGAAGAACTATGTAATATTACTGATCTGTTAATCCATTGTCGATATAAACTGGTTTTTTTGTGAAAATAGGTTTATGGATTATATGAATTCTCTTCAGGCGGGAGAACTTCCATCAACTCCAAAAGCCTGTATTAGCAAAAGTTTGTAGTGTTGAAGGCTGTATGCTTCATTGATGGAGAAGGACTAAGCTAATGCTTAGGTCTCAAGGCGAGCTACTGAATTTGGCAAATGAATTGCTGATTAATAGTTTCTGTATTCCACTAAGGTTTCCACTTGAATTCTGGGCAGCATTCTGGTAATGAACTATTTTTCTTCCTCATTCCAGAGATTGAAGGATGTTGGTGGAGAAGCATTTTATCCATTGCTCGAAGATGAGTAAGTATGTGTATCAATTTGTACGTCTGTAACTCACTGAATTTTGAGTTACTAGTTTTATTTGAGTGGCACACTGCACAGCAGTGTACAGCAGACACAACTGCTTCCCAAAAGCAAAACTAACATGTCTTTGGCTCTAAAATTTGAGAGCTGATTGGCACTCTGCACTTAAGGCCCTGATACCAAACTGAGAATCTTAGCCTCTGTCCTAGCAATCAATTGTTTGTGCTGAATATTCAAAATTTTCCATTTATACTTGTTTCTGGCTCAGAAATATTTCATGAGGTACTAATTTTTTTTCAGTGATCTGTTTTTCTTGCTGTTCACTATTACTATCCTTTTTTTTTCTAGCCAGCCAGCTTTACCTCATTCCAACAGTAGCAATGAGCTCTCTGCAGCTGCTACTCTTCCTCTGATCATCCGGGAGAGGGACACAGAGTACCAGCTAAATAGAATTGTCCTGTTTGACAGGCTGTTGAAGGTATGGAGTCCTTGTGATGCTGGATAATTGGATTTGGTCTGTCAATTGGAAGATTTTGAAAGACCAAGTAATTGTAAAAGGAAGCAGAGATGCAAGAGACCACAGTGGGAAAGGGGGAAGAAAACCATTCAGAAGTATACGGAGATTGAAAATAAAAATAGAACAAATTATTCTCAGTACTGATAAATTTAAAAGTAGATTTTAAAGTATGCACATGAAAGTAGAGCTGCTGCTAGTACTGGTTATTTACTGATAAAAACAACTTTACATCCTTCATTTCATAACAGACTAAGCTGTTATAAATATGCCTGTAACATTTCTGCGTTTCCATGCAGTAAAGTATTTGAAAACATGGCAGTGCCATGTTATGAATGTGAGGTTTATGCTGGGGAAAGGAATAGCAGCCCCTAATTTCCATATATGCAGAAAGATGGATTCCTCTTTAAGAATGAGTGAGCTGATGCACATTATCAAGTATAAACTAGAAATGTTTAATAAAGCCAAGATGGATACATAGTATGAAAGGAAACATAAAATGAAGAAAAAACTTGTAATGTGAAGTTGCATTAGTATATCTATCCAGTAGAGCACATGAATGCATTTATGAGAAAGAGTGGATATCTTAACATCAAACAGTAGTCCTTCATCCAGGCCTTCCAGTTAGGAATTAAATACACTTTTTGTGAAATTTGTATTCACTGTTCAGGCTGTTTCACTTGGGGAAGGACTGTCCCAGCTTTGGGATTTGAATTGTCTCAGTTACATGGTAACATTTTTTACAGTTAATCTCTTCTCTTTGAAGGCCTACCCCTACAAGAAAAACCAAATTTGGAAAGAAGCCAGGGTTGACATCCCTCCCCTTCTGAGAGGCATAACCTGGGCTGCCTTGTTGGGTGTTGAGGTAAGGGCATTTGGAGAAGTTCCAGTACTGACCGGGGATGCAGTGGGATAGGAATGGGGTTGACAAGGAAGGTGGAATGGGTTTAAAATTTGGCAGGTAGAGTTACTGGAATTTCAAACAAAATGAGTCATGAAATTGTCCAAATAAAGACAGTGTTCTGAAAAACTTGCTTCTTGTCTGTCAGGTTATTTGATTTCAGAAAGCCTATGTAGACTTGACTGCCTTTAATTTTGATTATGGGGTGGAAAATAATATCCTGACATTTGGTAGTTAACAGGGGTTCTTTGTTTTGATTTTTAATATTTTTGACAAATGCAGTTGACAGTCCTTCTGCTCCAGTCAGCAATAATTGGACAAAACAGGAGAAAACACATGAAAGGTATTTTTCTCACCTACCAATCAATACACTTCCCAGAAAGAATAGAGAACAAATAAATCAAATACAGTCTGTTTGGGCAATGGAATGTGCCAGAAATGAGGGCTCCTCACAGAGTTGCTGGACTACCTAGCCTTTGGATTTACCTTGCTTGCAATCCTGCAGGAGCAGAGCAAAGAGATTCTTAGAGATAACACATCCCAGGTTATTCAGGAGATTTAGCTTAGGATGTGATCTTCTGAGTGCTATATAATATAATCAGCAAAGAAAGCTGTAAAGGTAAAGAAAAAAATGCTGGTCAGGACTGTAGCCTGAGTCTGAGGAAATGAGTCAATTCTCATGTTTCAGCAACTTGTCATCTGTACAGTATGGGTGTTTTCCTGTCCCATAACATTAAAATGAACTTGTTAGTATGCCTGCCCTGGGATTTATGCAAGGACAGGCTACTTAAGTCATCTGTATTGGCAATATCAATTAACATGCAGCTGGATTGAGTGCCTTTACAGAGATGATGCTGAAAGCCACTTGCCATTGGCTGAGGTAAGCACTGGATTTAAACTGAGAGCATCTCTTAACTTGAAAATGGGAAACTACAAAGTACATAGCTTTCTGCATGAACAACTGAAAATCACTGAAAATCATGCTGAGGAGATCTATAGAAAGGTCTGTATGTCCTGAGTTAGTAACGGAATAAAGATGTTTTTGTTAAAATTAGCTGTCAGAATTTTCTGTTGTTCTGCTAACTAAAGTTCTTAACAAAACCAGTCAACTTCTGCATATCAGCATGTACATTGTCATATGCACTTGTGTTGGTAAGGGCTTTCTAAATTCAAATATTCTTCTTCCACATTTAGGGTGCCATAGAAGCAAAATATGATGCCATTGATAAAGACACACCGATTCCTACAGACAGACAAGTAAGACTTATGGTGTTACCAAATATTGTCACTTGAAGATCTTTCCCCCCCATCACTTGCCTATTACAGCACATATGGTGGATAATAACAGTATGGTTCTTCTTGCCCTCTAGCCTTATGCTGTAGCAAGAATCTTGCAAAACAGATTGGCACAAGTACTTTAACTCAACTTTCAACATGGGGAAGCTGAAATCCTTTTTTACTTTATAATCACTGTTTCTGTAGCAGCAGCAGAGTAGTGAACAATATTAATGATTTATTGTTAAAAATCCTGGGTTTAGAGAATGCTTGTTGTGCCTGTTGGACCTTTTACCAGGTAATGCAGAAAAGGAAAAAAAAAATCTCTATTTTTTAAAGTTTGACAGGTCTGTTAGGTCCCATGTCAGTTTTGGTTTTGAGAGTGATGGAGGAAGCAGATTGTGTATGATGGTGATCTGACCTACATATTTTGGCTGACTTCACCTCTAGTGTTGCAAAATTGCTGTAGTACTACCCCACTCATCCCCATTTCTCTTTATATGCTTGGCTGTGGTGCAGATTGAAGTTGATATTCCTCGTTGCCATCAGTATGATGAATTGCTGTCATCACCAGAGGGTCATGCAAAGTTTAGACGTGTATTGAAGGCCTGGGTTGTTTCCCATCCTAATTTGGTGTACTGGCAAGGTGAGTTTGACCATAGTTGGCAAGGGCAGATAATTGAATGGAAAGCTTTGACTGACTTGAAAGTACCTCCTGCTTTTCACCCCCACAATAAGCCTTTTTTTGAGTGCTTTCCTCTGTTTCCTTTAAAGAATGAATCTGTGGGTTATTGCAAATTTAAATCCTAATAATTTATATTTAATTTGTAATAAAAAATTGCCCTACTATTTGTTTTATATTCAGTCTTCATAACTTTCAGTCACTTTATTTCAAAAACAAAAGTCTGTTGCTTGCTATTAAGCTCCAAGATAATACTGCAAAAGTTACTGACTTCTTGGGATGGTAATTGGCATTTCTTGGATGCCTTGGCAAAATAATCAATTTGGCATTATAGCTGAACAATTTGAAATCCTTGCTGTTTTCATGCATTGATTTCACAGTTGTTCTCACCATTACTTGTGAAGCCCTGACAATGCAGAACCAGTATCTAGTGTGCAGATTTTCGTTATAAATGAATGACTTGTGCATTAAAATAAATGAGCTCTTTGTGCTGTTTCTTCATGGCTCTTCGCTCTTTAGGTCTTGACTCTCTTTGTGCACCGTTTCTCTACTTGAATTTTAACAATGAAGGTGAGTACCTTTTTCTGCAGTGAGTGAGGAGAAGCACAGTCTCTGGTCTGTATCTACATGCAGACAGATGTGTGCATCTGCTTAGAGATGGAAAGTTTGTGTATCTACAAAGGAATTCTAAAGTTCCTGTTGCCACTGGTCAAAAGAAATGGTTGGGTTTTGAAAACTGCATGTGGTGTACTGCTCTTCAAGCAGGTGTTCAAATACTGTTTATTGCCAAGTACAATAATGATATATAATAAAAAGCACAAATAACCTTGAGTAGAAAATAGCAAGAAATGCTGCTGTTGTACTTGAATTATAGTTCAGCATTGCTTAAGGTGAATATATTATTTGGAAACCTAAATGTTAAACTGTCAGACCAGCTTTATTCAGAAAAGCTGATGGTAGTTTTAAATGCCTGAAAGTTTATCAGATCAGCTTTGCATATATGACCTTTATCTTCTTAGAATGTGATTTGTTCAAAACAGTGTAGTCCAAGCTTTTATTGTCTTGTACTTGGCTTTCTTTATATAAGGTCTTTTTGGGGGAAAACTAGTTTCTTAGGTCAATGACTCCTGTTATACCTACTGTACATGCAATCATTTTTGTGTATAGATTAATTTAAGTATTTATGCTTATTATCTGGTTAATAATGAACTTTTTTAGGTGTCATTAAATTGTGCCTCTGTCCCTGCATCTGTTTTTCTAATTCTTTCAGCTCTGGCATATGCCTGCATGTCTGCTTTTATTCCGAAGTATTTGTATAACTTCTTTCTGAAGGATAATTCTCATGTTATTCAAGGTAAGTCACGTTATTTGGTGTAGTTCTAAGGAAAGTAGAATTATTTCTGGATACATAAATACACTTTTTTAAGGGGTTGCAAAATTGGGACACAGTTAAAATCATGTAACTGTGCAAGAAAATTTGGAACAAAATAAGTGGTTAAAGATTCAGGTAGGAGAAAAAATCCAGATGTGCGTGCACACACACACACATACAAAAATGTTCTATGTAAAATCCAAGGTAAGAGTCAGTCCATCCTGCAAAGTTGTGAAAGCAGTGAATAGTCTTTCTAGTGTTACACTGTTAAGACTTAGCCTTCAAGGGATCGAAGTCATCCTGTTAGAGGAGCTGTTGGGACAGCAAGGGAAAATGAAGAGGAACAGTATAAACTAGAGGTTCCTCAGAAAATGAAAGTTATGGTATTCATGAAAATAGGGATTCAAGGGGAATTTCTTATTGAGCAGAAGATGGTGTTATTCAATACAGGACAGGAGTTGGAGAATCCTGAGGAATAATGTTCCGTAATTCAGCCTTCAGCAAGTATGTAGGTAACTTAGAGAAATGAAAACAATGGCTAGGAATGTCTGTTCTTATTGAAAATTAATTTTAAATTTCATGAAAACATGAAATAGGAATTGTCTCGACCTAGAAAGTCAGCTTGGCACAGTCTGTATTGGGAAGATAATTTGTCATCCAGACAGTTTTTAAAAATCAAAAGTTATGAATGTTTATTGAATACTGAGTATCAGCATGGCTTGCTGTCTTTGTATTTCTTTTAAAGAAATTCTTTTGTATATTTCTTGTGAAACTCATCGACTTTAAACAGTGTCATTTTTTTGTCTTCAAGAATGTAATTAAGAACTAATCAAGAAAACTAATTAGATGTAAAAGAATTTACATGTTAGATAATTGGGAGAGAGCTAACGTAAGGAGAGAATGCAGGGGTTAGGAGAGTTTATGTATCAAAGACAATGGGTAAGAAGTGTTATAAACTGAATAAAATAATAGGAAAAATTATTCTAGAACATGTTTGCATCCTTTTGTCTGTAAAGAAAGATCTCTTGCAGTAAAGGTCTAAAGAGGAAGAGAATAAATACGTTCCTCTGGAGACAGGTAATTCAAACTTCAAAATTAATAGCTTGGTAAAGATTTTCTCAAGAGGTTATACTTTCCATAAAATAATACTTTTGCTCTCCAGGGTTTCCTGATGTTATTCCTAAGGAGCTTTGCAAAAATATGTATCAGCCAAAGTTAGAAATACAGGTCAGTAGGATTCTGTGAGCCAAGGTAGTG
>NW_008238448.1:2017394-2023717 GCF_000691975.1 Corvus brachyrhynchos | reverse complement strand
TCTGTCTTCATGAAGGACTCAGGGAGAGTGGACCCTTTAGGATTGTTTCAGTATTCTAATTAATCCTTTCTAGGGTTGTACATCAAAAAACGATGTATAAATAAAGGTGTAAAGGAAAATTCTGTGTAATTTCCCTGCCTTTTTAAGGTAGAGGAAAGGGTTAAGAATGTGTAATTTAACTACCCACTGCAATTTCAGCTGCTTTGTGTTTTCTGTGTAGATAGAAGCTGTGTGGAGCATTGAGATGGCAGCATGTTCCGGAAACAGAGTTTGCCTTCTCTGTTGCTCCCCAGGACTAGCTGTCCCTGCCCTAATTATTCTGTTCTTGGGAACATGGAGGAAAAGGAACTGCCATCTGTTACAAAACTGCAATGCTATTGCCTCTTCATCTTTCTTCTCACAGAGTATGTGACAGTGTGGACAAAATGGAGAGGAGCAGAACAGAGAGAGAAACCTGTTACTGTCCTGTGTTCTGCTGTCTGCTTCTCTTCCTATTAAAAGCAAGTTATTTCGACAACTTAATGAAATTGTACCCATCAACCTAATAGGCCAGGCTGAAGATGTAATAAATTTTATAGTGGGTGTTTCTCCTTGCTGGTTACAAGACAGTTTTTAACTCTGCATGTCAAGCATGCATCACTACCTAAGTGTGAGCCAAGTAAAACATTCTTAAAAATCCAAATTGAGAAGAACTAAAGAAGAAAAACTAAATGTTTCTTCCTCTGTATTGAATGTAATGGTAATAAGGAGTAGAGTGGTGGTACTCACTTGCTGTTTTATTGTAGGTTTAAAATTAGTGGCTGTCCTTTCTTACAGCTCTGTTGTGAGCTAGCGGCATGTGGTGGCTTGTGTTTTTGACAACAGTCTTGGATTTGTTGTTTCAGAGTACCTGACGGTGTTTTCCCAGATGATTGCATTCCATGATCCAGAGCTAAGTAACCACCTCAATGAAATTGGCTTTATTCCAGATGTAAGTGTTAAGGGTCCTTATAAGTATTATCCAAAGGAGTTAAAAAATGGAAAATGAGGGAAACTGGGGTGAGATGCCTTTCCAAACTGCTTCAGTAGCACTTTGACCAAAGTGAAACTTCCATATTAATAGACTTTATTGAATATGCTGATAAAATGGTAAAGTTTTGATTCTGATTTTACATGCTTTAGTCCTTCCTGTTCTGCTGGGATGGTAAATACAATAAAAATACTACTAACCAGTTATTATGACTTAGATTCATCTTAAAAGGTATATATACATTTATGTTTGAAATGTGGGTTAATATACAAAAATTACTACCCATGAAGTGCTAACAGCAAAACTACTGCAGCTAGTTAAATGCTGTTGTTTAACACAAATGACACATTATTTTGCAAGGAATAGAAAAAGTACGTTCAAGTGATCTTCAGTTTTGTAGATATGTCAGACCTTGGAAAATGCTTAGCAGTCATTTGCTGCAGTGTGTCACAATCATGGGACAAGTGCATAACATAGACACAAGTTTTATGCTTCCATTGGAAAAAAAATCTCTAAGATGGAGTAAAATGAAAACTGAAAACATGGCCAAAGCATTGTAGAGAGGGTGGACTTTGTGAAAAAGCAAAAGAAGGCCTTCTTTAGAGCCTCATTTCGAGCTATCATTGTAAGTAGTAAAGCTTTACTCCTTTTTTTAGAGAGGTGTGTATAGTCAAGAAAGCCAAAATAAAAATGTTTGTCTGCCTACAAATATTGATGTTTCTGAAAAGTAGATTTAGGCATGGCCATAGAGATAGCGTTAATTGATATTGTCTATATCATTCTATCTTTGGCACTTAGTAATTTGGTAATTGCAAGTTGGTTGTAAGAGCAGATGATGACTGAGAGGTCAGAATGGAAGAAGACAACTGGACTCAGGAGATGTTGATATAGAAATACAAATTTCATAAGTAAGAAATTTATAAACATTGCTTCTATAAGCAATATAAAGTTTAGTTTATCAGAAAAGCCTTATGCTTATTGGGAAATATTTCAAGTTGAAGCAGCAAGGCCAAGCCTCTGAAAATCATTTGTTTTAGACAGTTCCTGAAAGAATTTATGGGAGTTTGGGACTGGCACATACTCATTATCACTGGTTACAAATTTTGTAATGGAAAAGCAAGTATATACTTTCATTTGTTGAGAGTTTTTTAATGTAATAATGTTGTTTGACTGAAAAAAATTCAGGAGATACAGTGGTGTTAAAATGAGCAGAAGAGAAAGCCAGTGTATTGCCTTATAAAGAGAGGA
The DNA here is from genome assembly GCF_000691975.1 of Corvus brachyrhynchos. Classification (NCBI taxonomy): domain Eukaryota; kingdom Metazoa; phylum Chordata; class Aves; order Passeriformes; family Corvidae; genus Corvus; species Corvus brachyrhynchos. Next base: position 2,021,460 of record NW_008238448.1, on the reverse strand, counting down.
GTTTGAGAAAGCCACATATATTTCAGATAACACCCCTCTGAAGAGGATGGATGGGAGGAAGATGAAAGTAAAGTGAGGAGAAGGAAAAATATTCATCTGTAGAAAGCCTAAATATTTGGGTAGATCAAGTGCAAGGGTTAACAGCAACTTTTAAGTTCCTGAGGGAGAATCAATTTTGCAGCATCACTATATAAATGCTTTTAATATTTATTTTATTAAAGGCTGCAGTTCTTCTGTGTGTTTTGTCCAGGATGCTAGTTCCCACTAAAGAGTTAGAGATATAATTTCCCTGACCACCTTACAGGTCCTTGTTTGGGCTAGTGATCTGTGCAAGAGCTCTGTAGCAACCCATCTTGGGTCTTATCTGATATTTCAGCAGCTCCTAGTGTCTGCTTATAAAGTTATAACTCTCCACTGAAGACTTCCAAGGTACAAGTGAGATGGAATAGTTTAAAATCACGTTTTGCTATATTTTAGTTTCTGTTGTGCTAGTCATTGGACAGCACATAGTCATACATGAGCCTTGTCTCTAAATATTGCGGTCTAGAGATGATCAGGTGATACAGTAAACAATTGCAAAAGAGGTATATTTTTTTAAAACTCTTGCATTGAAGTTCTGAAGTTAACACTAACCTATGAAGAGAGGTTGTCCTTTCTGAATTATCTGTCAGGGTTTGGGGTTTTTTTTTTTAATAAGTAAAAGTTGTTCTGTTGTTTAGATTAGTCAGAGAGGTGATTTTTTGTAACTGTAACAAGGCAGTACAGGATCCATCAAGGTGAAGGATATGCACTGTGGTAATGAGATCTGAACCAGAGTTTCGTGCTTGAGTACTAATCCTATCAAAGTAAACCCTGATTAATCTTTCATCATTGAAACGTGGGCTCTGCTGCAGGGAAGATTGTGTTCCTGGCACCCTTCTCATTTGCTTCAGGTCACGTAGCTCTCAGAATATTGAACACTGCTGAAGCTTGAGTCCTTGTGAATATTATTAGCTGATGTGATGCCTGGATTAAGTACATTGCTGTGGCTATGTGATTTACATATAAATAGAGAGATGATATATACAGTGAATCTTACAGTTCTTCTTTGCTCACTCTCCCAAATTTTATCGTCTTCTCCACCCTTTATAATGCTTTATAACACATTCCTTATTTTACTGGATAATTCTGACCCAAAACAAAAGACTATTTTAAAGTGAAGAAAAACAGGAAAGTGTACAATGTTGCTAAAAGTGTAGCTGTAGCAATAAATTTTTCTAAAGCACTTGCAGCTGCGAAATGTGGAAGGTAGACACAGTTGTCATCTATCCACTAACATAGAAGGCAAACTGATTGCAGTTCCTTAGTATCATTGTGCTGAAGCTGCTGGCACAGGTAGATACCTTAGCTTAGTTTTGGTGACAGGCCCAAGGTGTCAGTAATAGGGCTTCATCTTCAAAATCCTGCCCTTGAAGTACTTCATCTCTGTTTGTCCTGTTACACAATTACCTGATGATGAATCTGGAGGAGGAGTTTCTTGCTGATATTTTTATCTTGTGAAGAAAGTGATCATTCTTCAAATTTTGTTTGTGTAGGTACATACAGCTGGGTAGAATCTAGTATTAAAAATGTGATTCAGTTTGCCTTATCTTTTGCACCTTTCTATAGCCTTTAAATATATGATTGTCTAGGCACCATATAGGATTGAAGCCAAGTGTGTATGTATTTCAAACATGGAACAGGAAGGTGAAAGATCCGGAGTTGGCAGAAGAGACAATTTCCTTTGGAAGGAAGCTACAACACTCGTGTAGTCCAACTGCCTGACCACCTCAGGTCTAACTTAAAACGTGCTGTTAAGGGCATTCTCCAAATGACTCCTAAACACTGACAGCCTTGGGGCTTCTTCCAGTGTTTGACCACCGTCTCAGTAGAGAAAGGCTTCCTAATGTCCAGTCTAAATCTCCCGTGGTGCAGCTTTGAACTATCCCAACATATGCAGTCACTGGATCCCAGGGAGAAGAGCTCAGCATTTCCCTCTCCACCTCCCTTCCTCAAGAAGCTGTAGAAAGCAAAAACATAGTTTTTATTCACAACTGAAAATTAAAGCGAAAAGCAGCAGGTGGGACAGTTGTTAGAACAACTCAGCAAAATAGAATTCCACTTATTGTTGGACAGCATTGTTTCATGCATACATCAAACACAAAAAAAAAAGGAACAGGAATTTAATAGACACAGGAAAAAAAGAAAAACCTCTTTGGTTTTGGCCCCTCATGTAAACTGCAATATGTGGTACAGCTAAAGTATAAGCAGAAAAAGCATCACTGAACTGTTCAGAATAAGACTGTGATTTTTTTTCTTTTAATTTTATTAAAAGGTTTTATTCTTCTTGAGAGAATGGTTTGGGCCTGGTCACACCACAAGTCGAGTCAGAGATAGGTAACAAGAGATACATGTTTCAAAGTCTCCCTTTGGTCAATCTGGTATTGCTTAACAATGATGGACTTCCCAACAATATGTACAAAAAAATTACCTAAAAAGTAGAAGGAATTTGTCTTTTAAAGTACTTCTAAGAAAGAAAGCAGGGCCGTGAAGTTTTGGTGCTCGGTGGTGGGAGTGTCTTTGGGGAAGGTGGGTGTTTGTGGCAGCACTGAGCTGGAGGCCTGAGGTTCACTCTACTTGGTGAGGATGACCATGACAGAGGAGGGAGGAAGGTTGGGGGTGTGTGGGGATGGAGTTGAGACAGCTGGGGGAGGCGGAGAGGGCAAAGGTGAAAAGGATTCCTTTTAGCTGAGAATCATTCTTTGGTTCTGTTTGACCAGCCTTCTGTGTAGCTATGGCAAATGGTTTTTAGTATGCTGGGAAAGAAAGATTGGATTACTTAAGAGATTGTCAATATCTGGGATTGTTACTGCACAGTCCAATAAGAAAAGAAATATGTGATACCTTTTCTTAATCCTTTCTGTTGTCATTTAAGCTAGTGCCTGCCTAAAGTATGTAGAAAGCAAGTTAGTAGGGTAGACACTGCCTTACAACTGTCAATTTCAGGGTTCTTAGCAGGTTCTCCTGAAGCAAATGAGCTACTCACTGTTGGAGTTAGAATACTTGCCCCTGTTGCCATTGATTGTGGTAGTTCCTTTATTTCTGTGTGACTTCACTATGAGAGGGAAAGGCTGCACCACTGAAAGTCTCGAACACTGAAAATAGTGTGAAATATCTAATATTTCATAGGGGTTTCTCATTATCCATCTATAAATCATTTGTATCATCTATAAATTATTCTAATAGTGATGAAGACATGACAGTTTACCAGTTTCAAAATGTGTTGAATAAGAGATCATCAGGTGAGGATTCTCCTATAAGAGTTGGGAAGAATAATTGTTGTGGTAATTCTGTTGTGGTTGTAATCTTTAAAACTGTAGGTATTTAACCTTAATCTCAGCTCTGTAACTCTGAGATGTGGAAGGTGAACTTCCATAAAGATTTTTGAATTTTCCTGGAACCTTTTGGTAAACATGTCCTATACACACGTAACAAATAAGTTGTAAAAAATATTGACATTTTTGATGTTCTGAAAACTCAAACCTTCAATTTTAAATAATATATTTACATTATCCTGCAAACAGGTGCATAGCTCCCTTTTGATGTTCATAAGGTGCACCTGGGTCATACAGAAGAGTTACTTTATTCTTAACAGACTTTTCACAGAGCAAGAAGCTTGTGTGTACCTTTTAATACTTCCTAACATCACTACCAACAAACGTTAACACTCATTTTCACCTTGTTCTTCCCTCTGAAATCTCTCTAGATTCAACATCACCTGAGCATAAATTTCTTTAGAACTATTTTCTTTACAACTGAAATCTCAATCTTCTATATATCCAAGTATGTAAAACTCTCATATTCTGAAGGAACACTCAAATAATGAAACAGTCCAGACAGTTTTAGCAGGCAGTAAAGGAATCCTCATGGAAAAGACTTTCAGCAAGGTTTGAACCAGTATCTCTAAGAGCTTTGAATGTCTAATGGAAGATGCATTCCTCTCAGAACATGGCCACTTAGCAATAGGCAATTAAACGTCTTCATCCTG